>NC_057806.1:82646160-82650166 GCF_018294505.1 Triticum aestivum | reverse complement strand
CCTTGCCTTTTTGCTTGTAGTCTTGTGGTGGAAGATCATCTTGAGCTTGTGTCCCCTTGAAAGAAGTATCATACTTCTCTTGTTGAGGAACAAACTTTGTCTTGGGGTATTGATCTTCTTCCCACTCAACTCCATTGGCATTGAACTTTCGTTCAAAACCAACACCTTGATTCTTCCGGTGCATTCCTTGCTTGCGCACAATTTCCTCGAATTGCTTACTCCCGGCAAGGCTTTTGTACACTCCTTTCTCTATAATTCCCTTCAATAAGCTATTTTCTTGCTCAAGTGTAACTTGGCTAAGAGAATCATTAGTGGAATCAAGAGAACTACTAGAAGCAACAATATTGGATTTAGCATGATCATTGTTACTGCTAGAGGAAGAATCTTTCTTGTTCTTGTTACTAGACTTGACTTGAGGCATGTAAGTGGATAAGAGTAAACGCTTGGCAGTGTAAGAAGAACTTTTCTTGCGGAGATCATCATTGATTGCTTTTAAGAACTCATGCTCTTGCTCACGATTGAGCTTTTCAAAGCGTAATTTCTCATGAGCTCTTAAAAGTTCTTGATGATCTTCGAAGATAGTTTCATGAGCTAACTTAAGAGTGTTTAGTTCTTTAGTTAGAGCCTCAATCTTCTCCTTATCATTGTCATTCGTTTTATCTTGATTAGCATGATTAATTGATGTTTCATCATAGTATTCATCACTAGAGTTGTCAACAAGCAAATCATCACCTAACAAGTCATCTTCATCACTATTGAAATCAACATACTCGGGGTGTGTTACCTTAGGACCTTTGGCCATGAAGCATCTTCCAATTCCTTCATTTGGTGAGTCAAATATGTCATAGGAGTTGGTTTACACAAGTGCTAGACCGGCAACACCTTCATCTTGAGTATCTTCGGAGTCGGAGTGATAACTTCTCTCGGAGTGGCTGTCGGAGTCGGAGCCGGATACCCATTCACCAACATGAGCTTGATGTCTTTGTTTTGTGTAGCTCCGTGATGATTTTTCCTTCCTTTCTGAATCCTTGCTTCTCCGTGAGTATCTTCGTTCATAACGATCATCTCTACTCCTTCTCTCTCTTGGTGGTGATTCTTTGCTTCTTCTTTTTGGAGAATCTTCTCTTCTCTTGTAGGGAGCCATACACTCATTGGAATAGTGTCCGGGTCTTCCACAACTATAGCAGTTTCGCTCTCGACTAGAAGATCTTTTGTCATTGTAGGACCTTGACTTGAAGCTTCTATGTTTGCTTCTACTCTTGTAGAACTTGTTGAAGTTCTTCACCATTAAGCTCAATTCTTCATTGAAGTTTTGTTTCTCACTTGATGATGTAGGGGCTTCACATGAGGCTTTGTAGGCACAACTTGATTTGTTGTGAAGTTCCTCTTTATCCTTAAGTGACATCTCATGAGCAACAATTCTTCCAATCACCTCCGTTGGCTTGAGATCTTTGCAATTGGGCATCATTTGGATCAATGTGCACACGGTATCATATTTTCCATCCAAGGCTCTTAGAATCTTCTTGATGATGAATCTATCGGTCATCTCTTCACTTCCTAAGCCGGCAATCTCATTTGTGATGAGAGCAAGCCTAGAGTACATTTCAGCGACACCTTCACCATCCTTCATTTTGAACTTGTCAAGTTGACTTTGAAGCACATCCAACTTGGATTCCTTGACGGAGTCGGTACCTTCATGCATATCAATCAAAGTGTCCCAAATTTCCTTTGCATTCTCAAGACGGCTGATTTTGTTGAATTCTTCGGGGCACAATCCGTTGAAGAGAATATCACAAGCTTGAGCATTGTATTGCAACATCTTCAACTCATCCGCGGTAGCTTCACGATTTGGTTCTTTCCCATCAAAGAAGTCACCTTGCAAACCAACACACACAATAGCCCAAACGGCGGGGTTATGTCCAAGAATATGCATTTTCATTTTATGCTTCCAACTAGCAAAATTAGTACCATCAAAGTAAGGACCTCTACGGTGATAATTTCCCTCGCTAGACGCCATACTCTCCTATGTTGCGAAACCAAGGCTATGACCACCAAAAGCTATGGAGATCAAAGCAAATGGAAACCTGGCTCTGATACCACTTGTAGGATCGAAAGTATGTCTAGAGGGGGGTGATTAGACTACTTGACCAAATAAAAGCTTAACCTTTTCCCAATTTTAGTTCTTGGTAGATTTTAGCTATTGTAGGACAAGTTAAGCAATCATCACACAATTCAAGCAAGCATGCAAAGAGTATATTGGCAGCGGAAAGTAAAGCATGCAACTTGCAAGAATGTAAAGGGAAGGGTTTGGAGATTTCAAACGCAATTGGAGACACGGATGTTTTTCCCGTGGTTCGGATAGGTGGTGCTATCCTACATCCACGTTGATGGAGACTTCAACCCACGAAGGGTAACGGTCGCGCGAGTCCACGGAGGGCTCCACCCACGAAGGGTCCACGAAGTAGCAACCTTGTCTATCCCACCATGGCCATCGCCCATGAAGGACTTGCCTCACTAGCGGTAGATCTTCACGAAGTAGGCGATCTCCTTGCCCTTACAAACTCCTTGGTTCAACTCCACAATCTTGTCGGAGGCTCCCAAGTGACACCTAGCCAATCTAGGAGACACCACTCTCCAAGAAGTAACAAATGGTGTGTTGATGATGAACTCCTTGCTCTTGTGCTTCAAATGATAGTCTCCCAACACTCCACTCTCTCTCATAGGATTTGGATTTTGTGGAAAGAAGATTTGAGTGGAAAGCAACTTGGGGAAGGCTAGAGATCAAGATTCATATGGTAGGAATGGAATATCTTGGTCTCAACACATGAGTAGGTGGTTCTCTCTCAGAACATATGAGTTGGAATTGTGTATGTGTTCCGATGGCTCTCTCCACGAATGAAGAGGAGGTGGAGGGGTATATATAGCCTCCACACAAAATCCAACCGTTACACACAGTTTTCCAATCTCGGTGGGACCGAATCAACAAACTCGGTCGGACCGAAAAGGTAAACCTAGTGACCGTTAGAGATTTTTGGTGGGACTGACATGCAACTCGGTAGGACCGATATGGTTAGGGTTTGGGCATAACGTAATCTCGGTGAGACCGATTACACAAACTCGGTGAGACCGAGTTTGGTAATTAGCTAACCAGAGAGTTGGTTAGGTAAACTCGGTGGGACCGATTTGCTCTTTAGGTGAGACCGGAAAGTTACAAAAAGGAAACAGAGAGTTTACTCTGCAATCTCGGTGGGACCGATTCGCTCTTTCGTGAGACCGAAAAGTTACGAAAGGGAAACAGAGAGTTTGCAATCCCATCTCGGTGAGACCGAGATCCCTATCGGTAGAACCGAATTGCTAGGGTTTGGCAGTGGCTTATGACAAGTGAAACTCGGTGGCACCGGATAGAAAGAATCGGTAGGACCGAGTTTGGCTTAGGGTTTAGGTCATATGTGGATATGGGAAAGTAGTTGAGGGTTTTGGAGCATATCACTAAGCACATGAAGCAAGAGGCTCATTAAGCAACACCTCATCCCTCCTTGATAGTATTGGCTTTTCCTAAAGACTCATGTGATCTTTGATCACTAAAATATAAAATGAAGAGTCTTGAGCTTTTGAGATTGAGCCAATCCTTTGTCCTTAGCATTTTGAGGGTTCCATTTTCACATCCATGCCATGCCAATCATTGAGCTTTCCTGAAATAGTCATCTTGGAATAGCATTAGCTCAATGAGCTATATGTTGTTATGAATTACCAAAACCACTTAGGGATAGTTGCACTTTCACTACTGTTCAACCAGCCCTCTCCACGGGCTCCTGTTCAACCACCCCTCCACGGGCTACTGTTCATCCCGCCCTCCACCGTCTACTGTTCATCCTGCCCTCCACGGGGTGGTCCTGTTCATCCAGCCCTCCACGGGGTCCTGTTCATCCAGCCCCAACCGGCTCGATTGATCGGGGTCCTGTTCATCCAGAGGCAACACCGCGGGGTCCTGTTCATCCACCCCCAC
>NC_057806.1:82613423-82645855 GCF_018294505.1 Triticum aestivum | reverse complement strand
CATCGATCGGCTTCAGTTAGCAGCAGTAGCGAAGGAATTGCTCGATCAGGTTCAGTTAACAGCCATCGATCGATCGCTCGGGTTTAGTAACGCGTAGCCTACAGTGCAATCGCTCGGGTTCAGTTAGAGCCCAACGCCTCGCTCGGGTTCAGTTAGAGCCAACGCCTCGCACACACGCGCGTACGTGTACGAGAGAAGCGTGCATCGCTCGGCCCCCGACCTCCCACCGTAACCGGGAACTCCCCGAAATTTTCCTCCCCCTCGCTTCTACCACAGTTTTTTCCGTCATGGACGGCCCAAAGAATGTCATGCAGCTACGTCTCTGGACCGCCCAGGACGAAAAGCCCATTTTCTATCATGATTTTTTTTCATAGAAGTAGGAGCCCACCACATCTATGATGATACCGGGTTTTGTCACAATTATTGTCATAGAAGTGTCATATGTATGACAGAACTTTTTTTTCGTTCGGCCCAAAATGTCACGGATGTGTCTTTTTTTGTAGTGCTCGTGGGCCCCCTGGTGGCCCTCCGATACCCATCTTATGCTATATGGAGTCTTTCGATGAGGAAAAAAATTCATAATCCAGCTTTCGGGACGAGACTGCATCGCCACGAGGCGGAACCTTGGCGGAATCAATCTAGGGCTCTACGGAGCTGTTCTGCCAGGGAATCTAATCATCGCCATCATCATCACCAACGATCCTCTCATCGGGAGGGGATCAATCTCCATCAACATCTTCAGCAGCACCATCTCCTCTCAAACCCTAGTTCATCTCTTGTATCCAATTCTTGTCTCTAAGTCTGGGATTGGTACCTGTGGGTTGCTAGTAGTGTTGATTACTCCTTGTAGTTGATGCTAGTTGGTTTACTTGGTGGAAGATCATATGTTCAGATCCTATATGCATATTAATACCCCTCTGATTATGAACATGAATATGCTTTGTGAGTAGTTACGTTTGTTCCTGAGGACATGGGAGAAGTCTTGCTATTAGTAGTCATGTGAATTTGGTATTCGTTCGATATTTTGATGACATGTATGTTGTCTCTCCTCTAGTGGTGTTATGTGAACGTCGACTACATGACACTTCACCATTATTTGGGCCTAGAGGAAGGAATTGGGAAGTAATAAGTAGATGATGGGTTGCTAGAGTGACAGAAGCTTAAACCCTAGTTTATGCGTTGCTTTGTAAGGGGCTGATTTGGATCCATATGTTTCATGCTATGGTTAGATTTACCTTAATACTTTTGTTGTAGTTGCGGATGCTTGCAATAGAGGTTAATCATAAGTGGGATGCTTGTCCAAGTAAGGACAGCACCCAAGCACAGGTCCACCCACATATCAGATTATCAAAGTACCGAACGCGAATCATATGATCGTGATGAAACCTAGCTTGACGATAATTCCCGGCCCATGTGTCCTCGGGAGCGCTTTTCTCTATATAAGAATTTGTCCAGGCTTGTCCTTTGCTACAAAAAGGATTGGGCCACCTTGCTGCACTTTATTTACTTTTGTTACTTGTTGCTCGTTACAAATTATCTTATCACAAAACTATATGTCACCTATAATTTCAGTGCTTGCAGAGAATACCTTGCTGAAAACCGCTTATCATTTCCTTCTGCTCCTCGTTGGGTTCGACACTCTTACTTATTGAAAGTACTATGATAGATCCCCTATACTTGTGGGTCATCAAGACTCTTTTCTGGCGCCGTTGCCGGGGAGTGAAGTGCCTTTGGTAGGTGGAATTTGGTAAGGAAAAATTTATATAGTGTGCTGAAATTTACTGTCACTTGTTACTATGGAAAGTAATCCTCTGAGGGGCTTGTTCGGGGTATCTTCACCCCGACCAGTAGAGCAAAGATTTGCTCCTCAACCTATTGAACCTACTGAAAATGAAAATGTCTACTTTGAGATTCCTTCGGGTATGATAGAAAAACTGCTAGCTAATCCTTTTGCGGGAGACGGAACAATGCATCCTGATGAGCACCTAATATATGTGGATGAAGTTTGTGGATTATTTAAGCTTGCAGGTGTGCCCGATGATGTTATTAAGAAGAAGGTCTTCCCTTTATCTTTGAAGGGAGATGCATTGACATGGTATAGGCTATGTGATTATATGGGATCATGGAACTACAAATGATTGAAATTGGAATTTCATCAGAAGTTTAATCCTATGCATCTTGTTCATCATGATCGCAAATATATATATAATTTTTGGCCTCGCAAAGGAGAAAGCATCGCCCAAGCTTGGGGGAGGCTTAAATCAATGTTATATTCATGCCCCAATCATGAGCTTCCAAGAGAAATAATTATTCAAAATTTATATGGTCGGCTTTCTGATAACAATCGCACCATGCTCGATACTTCTTGTGCTCGCTCTTTTATGATGAAGACTATTGAATTCAAATGGGATTTATTGGAAATAATTAAACGCAACTCTGAAGATTGGGACCTTGACGAAGGTAAGAAGTCAGGTATGACACCTAAGTTTGATTGTGTTAAATCTTTTATGGATACCGATGTTTTTCGTAAATTTAGCACTAAATGTGGACTTGACTCTGAAATAGTAGCTTCTTTCTATGAATCTTTTGCTACTCATGTTGATCTCCCTAGGGAGAAGTGGTCTAAATATCATCCTACCATAGAAGTAAAAGTAGTTGCACCTATTAAAGTTGAAGAAAAGACTGTCACTTATAATGATCCTATTGTTTCTACTGCTTATGTTGAGAAACCACCTTTTCCTATTAGGATAAAAGATCATGCTAGGGCTTCAACTGTGGTTCGTAAAAGCAATATTAGAACCTATACACCTCCTGAGCAAATTAAAGTTGAACCTAATATTGCTATTGTTAAATATCTCTTGTCTGATAATATTGATGGGCATGTTATTCATTTCTATGATGAGACTTCTAGAATTGCTAAACCTTGTGTTAAAGATAAACATAGACCCGTGGTAGGCATGCCTGTTATTTCTGTTAAAATAGGAGATCATTGTTATCATGGCTTATGTGATATGGGTGCCAGTGCTAGTGCTATACCTCATGACTTATACAAAGAAATTATGCATGATATTGCACCAGCTGAGATAGAAGATATTGATGTTACCAATAAGCTTGCCAATAGAGATACCATATCACCCATTGGATTTGTTAGAGATGTTGAAGTCTTGTGTGGGAAAACTAAATATCCTGCTGATTTTCTTGTTCTTGGTTCCCCACAAGATAGCTTTTGTCCCATTATATTTGGTAGACCCTTCTTGAACACAGTTAATGCTAGGATAGATTGCAAAAAGGATGTTGTTACTATTGGTTTAGGTGATATGTCTCATGAATTTAATTTCTCTAAATTTCGTAGACAACACCGTGAAGAGGAATCGCCTAGTAAAGATGAAATTATTGGTCTTGCTTCTATTGTCGTGCCTCCTAGTGATCCTTTAGAACAATATTTGCTAGACCATGAAAATGATATGTTTATGAATGAAAGAAGGGAAATAGATGAAGTATTCTTTAAACAGGAACCCATCCTGAAACCCAATTTTCATGTCAAAATCCTAGGGGATCCTCCTCCACCCAAGGGTGATCCCGTGTTGGAGCTCAAACCGTTACCTGATACTCTTAAATATGCTTATCTTGATGAGAAAAAGGATATACCATGTTATTATTAGTGCTAACCTTTCAGAGCATGAAGAAGAGAGATTATTGAAAACTCTGAAGAAGCACCGTGCTGCTATTGGATATACTCTCGATGATCTTAAGGGCATTAGTCCCACACTATGTCAACACAAAATAAATTTGGAGAAAGATGCCAAACCAGTTGGTGATCACCAACGACGGCTGAATCCTAAGGTGAAAGAAGTGGTAAGAAAGGAAATACTAAAGCTCCTTGAGGCAGGTATAATTTATCCCGTTGCTGATAGTCAGTGGGTAAGTCCTGTCCATTGTGTCCCTAAAAAGGGAGGTATTACTCTCATTCCTAATGATAAAGATGAATTGATTCGGCAAAGAATTATTACAAGTTATAGGATGGTAATTGATTTCCACAAATTAAATAAGGCTACAAAAAAAGATCATTACCCCTTACCTTTTATTGATCAAATGCTAGAAAGATTATCCAAGCATACACATTTTTGCTTTCTAGATGGTTATTCTGGTTTCTCTCAAATACCTGTGTCAGCTGATGATCAATCTAAGACCACTTTTACTTGCCTGTTCGGTACTTTTGCTTATAGACGTATGCATTTTGGTTTATGTAATGCACCTGCTACCTTCCAAAGATGCATGATGGCTATATTACCTGACTTTTGTGAAAAGATTTGTGAGGTTTTCATGGAAGATTTCTCCGTCTATGGATCCTGTTTTGATGATTGCTTAAGCAACCTTGATCGAGTTTTGCATAGATGTGAAGAAACTAACCTTGTATTGAATTGGGAGAAGTGCCACTTTATGGTGAATGAAGGTAAAGTTTCTGAAAGAGGTATTGAAGTTGATAAAGCTAAGGTTGATGCTATTGAAAAGATGCCATGTCCCAACGACATCAAAGGTATAAGAAGTTTCCTTGGTCACACCGGTTTTTATAGGAGGTTCATTAAGGGCTTCTCAAAAATTTCTCGGCCTCTGACTAATTTATTACAAAAATATATACCACTTGTTTTTGGTGATGATTGCGTAGAAGCATTTGAAATACTTAAGAAAGCATTGATCTCCGCACCTATTATTCAGCCACCTGATTGGAATTTACCCTTTGAAATTATGTGTGATGCTAGTGATTATGCTGTAGGTGCTGTTCTAGGGCAAAGAGTTGATAAGAAATTAAATGTTATTCAATATGCTAGTAAAACTCTAGGCAATGCTCAGAGAAATTATGCTACTACTGAAAAAGAATTCTAAGCAGTTGTATTGGCTTGTGATAAGTTCAGACCGTATATTGTTGATTCTAAAGTAACTATTCACACGAATCTTGCTTCTATTAAATATCTTATGGAAAAGAAAGATGCTAAACCTAGACTCATTAGACGGGTTATCTTGCTACAAGAATTTGATTTGCATATTATTGATAGAAAGGGACCTGAGAACCCCGTTGCAGACAACTTGTCTAGGCTAGAGAATGTTCTTGATGACCCACTACATATTGATGATAGCTTTCCTGATGAACTACTAAATGTCATAAATGCTTCTCGTACTGCTCCATGGTATGTGATAACCAACAAGTATAGGGGATCGCAACAGTTTTTGAGGGTAGAGTATTCAACCCAAATTTATTGATTCGACACAAGGGAAGCCAAAGAATATTCTCAAGTATTAGCAGTTGAGTTGTCAATTCAACCACGCCTGGAAACTTAATATCTGCAGCAAAGTGTTCAGTAGCAAGGTAATATGATAGTAGTGGTAATGGTAGCAAAAGGTAACCATAGTAAAAGTAATGTTTTTGGTATTTTGTAGTGATGATAGCAATAGCAACAGAAAAGTAAATAAGCGAAGAACAATATATGGAAAGCTCATAGGCAATGGATCGGTGATGGAGAATTATGCCGAATGTGGTTCATTATGTAAAAGTCATAACCTAGGGTGACACAGAACTAGCTCCAGTTCATTGATATAATGTAGGCATGTATTCCGAATATAGTCATACGTGCTTATGGAAAAGAACTTGCATGTCATCTTTTGTCCTACCCTCCCGTGGAAGCGAGGTCCTTACGGAAACTAAGGGATATTAAGGCCTCCTTTTAATAGAGAACCAGAACAAGGCATTAACACATAGTGAATACATGAACTCCTCAAACTACGGTCATCACCGGTAAGTATCCCGATTATTGTCACTTTGGGGTTAACGGATCATAACACATAATAGGTGACTATAGACTTGCAAGATAGGATCAAGAACACTCATATATTGATGAAAACATAATAGGTTCAGATCTGAAATCATGGCACTCGGGCCCTAGTGACAAGCATTAAGCATAGCAAAGTCACAACAACATCAATCTCAGAACATAGTGGACACTAGGGATCAAACCCTAACAAAACTAACTCGATTACATGATAGATCCCATCCAACCCATCACCGTACAGCAGGCCTACGATGGAATTACTCATGCACGGCGGTGAGCATCATGAAATTGGTGATGGAGGATGGTTGATGATGACGATGGCGACGGATTCCCCTCTCCGGAGCCCCGAACGGACTCTAGATCAGCCCTCCCGAGAGGTTTTAGGGCTTGGCGGCGGCTCCGTATCATAAAACGCGATGATTTCTTCTCTCTGATGTTTTTCTCCCGAAAACTCAATATATGGAGGTGGAGTTGGAGTTAGAGAGGCAACAGGGGGCCCACGAGGTAGGGGGGCGCGCCCTAGGGGGGCAGGCGCGCCCCCACCCTCGTGGAGAGACGGTGGGCCCCTTGGCCTTCATCTTTGCTAGGTATTTTTCCTATTTTCTGAAAATTGGCTCCATGAAGTTTTAGGTCATTTCGAGAACGTTTGCTCCTGCACATAAATAACACCATGGTAATTCTGCTGAAAACATCGTCAGTCCGGGTTAGTTCCATTCAAATCATGCAAGTTAGAGTCCAAAACAAGGGCAAAAGTGTTTGGAAAAGTAGATACCATGGAGACGTATCAACTCCCCCAAGCTTAAACCTTTGCTTGTCCTCAAGCAATTCAGTTGACAAACTGAAAGTGATAAAGAAAAACTTTTACAAACTCTGTTTGCTCTTGTTGTTGTAAATATGTAAAGCCAGCATTCAAGTTTTCAGCAAAGATTATAACTAACCACATTCGCAATAATGCATAGGTCTCAAGTTTACTCATATCAATAGCATAATCAACTAGCGAGCAATAATAATAAATCTCGGATGACAACACTTTCTCAAAACAATCATAATATGATATAACAAGGTGGTATCTCGCTAGCCCTTTCTGAGACTGCAAAACATAAATGCAGAGCACCTTTAAAGACCAACGACTGACTAGACATTGTAATTCATGGTAAAAGAGATCCAGTCAAGTCATACGCAATGTAAACTAATAGTAATGAATGCAAATGACAGCGGTGCTCTCCAACTGATGCCTTTTAATAAGAGGGTGATGACTCAGCATAAAAGTAAATAGATAGGCCCTTCGCAGAGGAAAGCAGGGATTTGTAGAGGTGCCAGAGCTCGATTTTGAAACAGAGGTGGATAATATTTTGAGAGGTATACTTTCATTGTCAACATAACAACCAAGAGATGGTGATATCTTCCATGCTACACACATTATAGGCGGTTCCCAAACAGAATGGTAAAGTTTATACTCCCCCTTCCACCACAAGCATCAATCCATGGCTTGCTCGAAACAACGAGTGCCTCCAACTAACAAGAGTCCCAGGGGGAGTTTTGTTTGCAATTATTTTGATTTAGTTCGCATAAAGCATGGGACTGGGCATCCTGGTGACCAACCATTTATCTCGTGAGTGAGGAGCGGAGTCCACTCCTCTTGAGAATAACCCGCCTAACATGGAAGATACAGACAACCCTAGTTGATACATGAGCTATTCGAGCATACAAAACATGATATTTATTTGTAGGTTTAGAGTTTGGCACATACAAATTTACTTGGAACAGCAGGTAGATACCGTATATAGGTAGGTATAGTGGACTCATGTGGAATACCTTTGGGGTTTATGGGATTTTGGATGCACAAGCAGTATTCCCGCTTAGTACAGGTGAAGGCTAGCAAAAGACTAGGAAGCGACCAGCTAGAGAGCGACAACAGTCATGAACATGCATTAAAATTAATCAACACCAAATGCAAGCATGAGTAGGATATAATCCACCATGAACATAAATATCGTGAAGGCTATGTCGATTTTGTTTCAACTACATGCGTGAACATGTGCCAAGTCAAGTCACTTAAATCATTCAGAGGAGGATACCACCCTATCATACCACATCATAACCATTTTAATAGCATGTTGGCACACAAGGTAAAGCATTATAACTCATAGCTAATCAAGCATGTCATAGGAAACTATGATCTCTAGTTGTCATTGCAAACATGTTTATCCATAATAGGCTGAATCAGGAACGATGAACTAATCATATTTACAAAAACAAAAGAAGTCGAGTTCATACCAGCTTTTCTCATCTCAACCAGTCCATCATATGTCATCATAATTGCCTTTCACTTGCACGACCGAATGATGTGAATAATAATAATAGTGCACGTGCATTGGACTAAGCTGGAATCTATAGGCATTCAATAAACAGGAGAAGACAAGGAAATATGGGCTCTTTTGTCAGATCAACAATAATGCATATAAGAGCCACTTCAACAATTTAATCATGGTCTTCTCCTATCGATCCCCAAAAGAAAGAAAATAAATAAAACTATTTACACGGGAAAGCTCCCAACAAGCAAAAGAAGAACAGGAAATCTTTTTGGGTTTTCTTTTTAATTACTACTACATGCATGGAAAGTAAATTAATTAAAAGCTAAAACTAATTTTTTTTTGTTTTTCTTAAGGTTTATTAAACACACAAGAAGAAAGCATAAAAAGGAAAATAAACTAGCATGGATGATACAATGAAAAAGTATGAGCACCGACATCTAGCAATGAGTGTGTGAGCATAAATGTAATGTCGGTGGGAAATACGTACTCCCCCAAGCTTAGGCTTTTGGCCTAAGTTGGTATATGGCCATGGCTGGCCTGGCGGATATCCATAATAGTAGTTGGGGTCGTACTGAGATGCAGAAGAGGAAGACTCCGATTGCCACTGACTGACAATCATCTCCGGATCCCACTAGTAATTAGACTGTCGTGAAGGATCATCTTGTGGTTCCAGCTCTGGCTCCTCGGCTGGTGCAGGGTTCCAGTAGGCGTGAATAGCCTTCAACGGAATAAGGTACGTGCCTACAGATAAATCAAACAAAGAAGGAGCAGGCAGGGTAATAGTCTCAGGATGATGTTTATTAAAGAACAATTGATATTTAAGCTCTCCTTCCCCATTCTTAACAAAAAAATCATGTGCCACCATACTTTATAATCTAAATAAACACGAGGCATCACTTTTTATTCCTTCTCATAGTGCCTAATAGGTATGTTAAAATGTGCAGCTAGGCGCATAGCATAGATGCCTCCAAAGATGGGGCCCTTGGTACGGTTCAGATTTAACCGTTTGGCAATAATGCCACACATACTAATAGAGTTATCACCGTATAAACCGTGGAACAAAATAATAATATCAGGGATACTAAGGTTTCCACAGTTTCCGCGACCAATTAAGCAACGACTAGCAAATAATGCAAAATAACGTAAAACAGGGAAATGTATGCTAGTGATTCGTCCATCGAAAACCTTCCTTGTTTCCCCTACAGTGATAGTATCAATAAACCCCTCCACATCATCACGATGTGGTTCTTCTGTCTTGCCCTCAAAAGGGACTAAACAAACCCGACAAAAATCATAAAGTGACATCTCCTTATGCTCATCATATAAATAAAACTCCACCGTAGGTGGTGAGCTCCTAGAATGGAAATGAAAGTTTTGCACAAAGATATGTGTGAGTAAGAGATATTGATCGCATTGGTCGTGGAGGAAAGCGGTAAGGCCTGCATTATTAGCCAATTCACGAAAATCTTCATAAATCCTGGCTGCTCTCAAGAAATCCTCAGAAGGCCATTCACACATGCCTGAACCTCCGTCATGCGAGGCAAATTATACTTAGGCTTCGGTGCCTTTTCCTTCGAGCTTTGGCTCGATGAGCCCCTCAAAAGTCTCCTCATCATTTTCTGAAAAATTCTGAGTTTTTTTAGTAACTTCAAAATAAAAGTAAACCAAGCTTAATAATATTGATAGCAACTACTCCTACAAGTGCCTAGGGCCTATATCATGCATCAAAACTACTTTGGACCATATAAATTTGACATGCAAGCTCAAGAACAGGGTCACCTAAGCAGCAAAAATTAGCAATGAATAAAGCACTAGAACAAAAACTAATTGGACCAATGGAGGAGTCACATACCAAGGAACAATCTCATCAAGCAGTTTTGTGAGAGGTGCTTTGAGCAAGGATATCTAAAATGGCAGCAAAACGAGCTTGGACTCGGGTTTGAGCTGGATATTCGTGTTTGGGGGAGGAAGAAGGAGTGTATGGGTGAAAGGATAAGTGGAGGAGGGCCACCATGGGCCCACGAGGCAGGGGGCGCGCCCTAGAGGGGCCGGCGCGCCTTCCACCCTCATGGGCAGGTGGTTGCCCCCCCTGGTGTGTTCTCGGTTCCATAAATCCTCAAATATTCTAGAAAAAATCATATTTAAATTTCAGGGCATTTGGAGAACTTTTATTTTCAAGGTATTTTTATATTGCATGGATAATCAGATAACAGACAAAAAAATATTTATTTTTATTTTATTTAATATAAATAACAGAAAGTAAAAGTGGGGTACAGAAGGTTGTGCCTTCTAGTTTCATCCATCTCATGATCATCAAAAGGAATCCACTAACAAGGTTGATCAAGTCTTGTTAACGAACTCATTCCGAATAACATGGAACCGGAGAAATTTCGAATAACACTATGTTACCTCAACGGGTATATGCACATCCCCAATAATAAGAATATCATATTTCTTCTTGACAGTAGGAAGATGAAATTGAAAACCTCCAAATATAATTGATGGAATTTTTCCAATAGAGTTGATACTATGAACTTGAGGTTGTTTCCTCGGAAAGTGTACCGTGTGCTCATTACCATTAACATGAAAAGTGACATTGCCTTTAGTGCAATCAATAACAGCCCCTGCATTATTCAAAAAGGGTCTTCCAAGAATAATAGACATACTATCGTCCTCGGGAATATCAAGAATAACAAAGTCCGTTAAAGTAGTAACATTTGCAACTACAACAGGTACATCCTCACAAGTACCGACATGTATAGTAGTTGATTTATTAGCCATTTGCAAAGATATTTCAGTAGGTGTCAACTTATTCAAATCAAGTCTACGATATAAAGAGAGAGAGGCATAACACTAACACCGGCTCCAAGATCACATAAAGCAGTTTTAACATAATTTCTTTTAATGGAGCATGGTATAGTTGGTACACCTGGACCTCCAAGTTTCTTTGGTATTCCACCCTTAAAAGTATAATTAGCAAGCATGGTGGAAATTTCATCTTCTGGTATCTTTCTTTTATTTGTAATAATATCTTTCATATACTTAGCATAAGGATTGGTTTTGAGCATATCAGTTAATCGCATATGCAAAAAGATAGGTCTAATCATTTCAGCAAAGCGCTCAAAATCCTCATCATCCTTTTTCTTGGATGGTTTGGGAGGAAAAGGCATGGGTTTCTGAACCCAAGGCTCTCTTTCTTTACCATGTTTCCTAGCAACAAAGTCTTTCTTATCATAACGTTGATTCTTTGATTGTGGGTTATCAAGATCAACAACAGGTTCAATTTCTATAGCATTATCATTACTAGGTTGAGCATCATTATGAACATTATTATTAGCATTATCACTAGTTTTAGGTTCATTACCAGATTGTGTTTCAGCATCAGAAATAGAAATATCATTTGGATTCTCAAGTGTTTCAACAATAGGATCACTAGAAGCATGCAAAGTCCTATCATTTTTCTTTTTCTTATTTTTAGAAGAACTAGGTGCATCTATATTATTTCTCTGAGAATCTTGCTCAATTCTTTTAGGATGGCCTTCAGGATACAAAGGTTCCTGGGTCATTTTACCACCTCTAGTCATAACTCTAACATCATTATCATTATTTTTACTATTCAATTCATTGAGAAAATCATTTTGAGCTTTAAGAACTTGTTCTACTTGAGTGGTAACCATAGAAGCATGTTTACTAATAAGTTTAAGTTCACCTTTAACATTAGCCATATAATCACCCAAGTGTTCAAGCATATTTGAATTGTATTTCAATTGTCTACCAAAATAAGCATTAACATCTTATTGCTTAGCCATAAATTTATCAAAATCATCTAAGCACGGGCTAGCAAATTTAGTAAATGGGATTACAACTTTATCATATCTATAGAGAGAATTTACCTTTACTACCTGTATCGGGTTATCAAGACCATGAGTTTCTTCAATAGGAGAAGGATTTGGATTATATGTTTCTTCAACAGGCGGTAAATTAAGACCATGTATTTCTTCAATAGGAGGTAAATTCTTAACATCTTCAGCTTTAATACCATTTTCTTTCATAGATTTCTTTGCCTCTTGCATATCTTCAGGACTGAGAAATAGAATACCCCTCTTCTTCGGAGTTGGTTTAGGAATAGGCTCAGGAATTGGCTCCGGAGGTGTCCAATTATTTTCATTTGTCAACATATTATTCAATAGAATTTTAGCTTCATCCGGCGTTCTTTCCTTGAAAATAGAACTAGCACAACTATACAGGTAATCTCTGGAGGCATCAGTTAGTCCATTATAAAAGATATCAAGTATTTCATTTTTCTTAAGAGGATGATCAGGAAAAATATTAAATAATTGGAGAAGCCTCCCCCAAGCTTGTGGGAGACTCTCTTCTTCAATTTGCACAAAATTATATATCCCTTAAAGCAGCTTGTTTCTTATGAGCAGAGAAACATTTAGCAGAGAAGTAATAAATCATATCCTAGGGACTACGCACACAACCAGGATCAAGAGAATTAAACCATATCTTAGCATCACCTTTTAATGAGAACGGAAATATTTTAAGGATGTAAAAGTAGCGAGTTCTATCATCATTAGTGAATAGGGTGGTTATATCATTCAATTTAGTAAGATGTGCCACAACAGTTTCAGATTCATAACCATGAAAAGGATCAGATTCAACCAAAGTAATTATATCAGGATCGACAGAGAATTCATAATCCTTATAAGTAACAAAGATAGGTGAAGTAGCAAAAGCAGGTTCAGGTTTCATTCTAGCATTTAGAGATTGCTTACTCCATTTAGCTAATAACCTTTTGAGTTCATTTCTATTTCCGCAAGCTAAAATAGCTAAAGAAGCTTCTTGATCAAATACATAACCCTTAGGAATAACAAGTGGTTCTTCATCACCACTTTCATCAGTATCATCAAATTCAATATTTTCAATTTCTCTAGCCCTAGCAAGTTGTTCATCAAGAAAATCACTAAGTGGCACAGTAGTATCAGTCATAGAGGTAGTTTCATCATAAGTATCATGCATAGCAGAAGTGGCATCATCAATAACATGCGACATATCAGAATGAATAGCAGAAGCAGGTGTAGGTGTCGCAAACTTACTCATAACAGAAGGTAAATCAAGTGCAGAGCTAGATGGCAGTTCCTTACCTCCCCTCGTAGTTGAGGGATAGATCTTGATTTTTGGATCTCTCAAGTTCTTCATAATGATAAGCAGATATATATCCCAAGTGACTCAAAGAATAGAGCTATGCTCCCCGGCAACGGCGCCAGAAAATAGTCTTGATAACCCACAAGTATAGGGGATCGCAACAGTTTTCGAGGGTAGAGTATTCAACCCAAATTTATTGATTCGACACAAGGGGAGCCAAAGAATATTCTCAAGTATTAACAGCTGAGTTGTCAATTCAACCACACCTGGAAACTTAATATCTGCAGCAAAGTGTTTAGTAGCAAGGTAATATGATAGTAGTGGTAACAGTAGCAAAAGGTAACAGTAGTAAAAGTAATGTTTTTGGTATTTTGTAGTGATGATAGCAATAGCAACGAAAAAGTAAATAAGCGAAGAACAATATATGGAAAGCTCATAGGCAATGGATCGGTGATGGATAATTATGCCGGATGCGGTTCGTCATGTAACAGTCATAACCTAGGGTGACACAGAACTAGCTCAAGTTCATTGATATAATGTAGGCATGTATTCCGAATATAGTCATACGTGCTTATGGAAAAGAACTTGCATGACATCTTTTGTCCTACCCTCCCGTGGCAGCGGGGTCCTTACGAAAACTAAGGGATATTAAGGCCTACTTTTAATAGAGAACCGGAGCAAAGCATTAACACATAGTGAATACATGAACTCCTCAAACCACGGTCATCATCGGTAAGTATCCCGATTATTGTCACTTCAGGGTTAACGGATCATAACACATAATAGGTGACTATAGACTTGCAAGATAGGATCAAGAACACTCATATATTGATGAAAACATAATAGGTTCAGATCTGAAATCATGGCACTCGGGCCGTAGTGACAAGCATTAAGCATAGCAAAGTCATAACAACATCAATCTCAGAACATAGTGGACACTAGGGATCAAACCCTAACAAAACTAACTCGATTACATGATAGATCCCATCCAACCCATCACCGTCTAGCAAGCCTACGATGGAATTACTCATGCACGGCGGTGAGCATCATGAAATTGGTGATGGAGGATGATTGATGATGATGATGGCGACGGATTCCCCTCTTCGGAGCCCCGAACGGACTCCAGATCAGCCCTCCCGAGAGGTTTTAGGGCTTGGCGGCGGCTCCGTATCGTAAAATGCGATGATTTCTTCTCTCTGATGTTTTTCTCTCCAAAACTCAATATATGGAGGTGGAGTTGGAGTCGGAGAGGCAATAGGGGGCCCACGAGGTAGGGGGGCCACGGGGTAGGGCGCGCTCCCCCACCCTCGTGGAGAGACGGTGGGCCCCCTGGCCTTCATCTTTGGCAGGTATTTTTCTTATTTTCTGAAAAGTGGCTCCGTGAAGTTTCAGGTCATTCCGAGAACGTTTGCTCCTGCACATAAATAACACCATGGTAATTCTGCTAAAAACAGTGCTAGTCCGGGTTAGTTCCATTCAAATCATGCAAGTTAGAGTCCAAAACAAGGGCAAAAGTGTTTGGAAAAGTAGATATGACGGAGATGTATCAGTATGCTGATTATGCTAATTACATTGTTGCTAAATTACTTTTGGGACATTACTTTTGGGATGACCCACATCTTTATAAAGAAGGAGTAGATGGTGTTATTAGTCGTTGTGTACCTGAGCATGAACAGGAATAGATCCTACACAAGTGTCAATCCAAAGCTTATGGAGGACACCATGCTGGAGATAGAACTTCACATAAGGTAATGCAATCTGGTTTTTATTGGCCTACTGAGGGAGTCCTGGATTAGGGGGTGTCCGGATGGCTGGACTATACCTTCAGCTGGACTCCTGGACTATGAAGATACAAGATTGAAGACTCTGTCCCATGTCCGGAAGGGACTTTCCTTGGCGTGGAAGGCAAGCTTGGCGATACGGATATGAAGATCTCCTACCATTGTAACCGACTTTGCGTAACCCTAACCCTCTTCGGTGTCTATATAAACCGGAGGGTTTTAGTCCATAGGACAACATACACATCAACAATCATACCATACGCTAGCTTCTAGGGTTTAGCCTCTTCGATCTCGTGGTAGATCTACTCTTGTACTACCCATATCATCAATATTAATCAAGCAGGACATAGGGTTTTACCTCCATCGAGAGGGTCCGAACCTGGGTAAAACTTCGTGTCCCTTTCCTCCTGTTACCATCCGGCCTAGACGCACAGTTCGGGACCCCCTACCCGAGATCCGCCGGTTTTGACACCGACATTCGTGCTTTCATTGAGAGTTCCTCTGTGTCGTCTCTGTCAGGCTCGATGGCTCCTACGATCATCAATGGCGATGCAGTCCAGGGCGAGGCCTTCCTCCCCGGATAGATCTTCGCCTTCGGTGGCTTCGCACTACGGGCCAATTCACTTGGCCATCCGGAGCAGATCGAAAGCTATGCCCCTGGCCGTCAGGTCAGATCTAGAAGTTTAAACTACACGGCTGACATCCGCGGGGACTTGATCTTCGACGGATTCGAGCCACTGCAGAGCGCGCCGCATAGTCACGACGAGCATGATCTAGCTCTGCCGCCAAACAGTGCCCTGGAGGCCGCACCCGCATCGGCTTCGACCCTTAATTCGGAGCCAACTGCGCCGATCGAGGATGGGTGGTTGGACGCCGCCTCGGGGGCTGCGATCCCAACGGCAATCGAGCCGAATACTAGTCCCGCACTCTGCGAGACTCGTGACTCCAAGGAGCCGGACTCCTCTCCGGACTCTGAACCCTCCGCGCCCCTGCCGATCGAATCCGATGGGGCACCGACTATGGAGTTTACTGCCGCGGACATCTTTCAGCACTCGCCTTTCGGCGATATTCTGAAGACACTGAAGTCTCTCTCTTTATCAGGAGAGCCCTGGCCGGACTACGGTCAGCAAGGTTGGGATTCGGGCGATGAAGAAATTCAAAGCCCGCCCACCACCTACTTTGTAGCCACTGTTGACGATTTAGCCGACATGCTCGACTTCGACTCCGAAGACATCGATGGTATGGACGCCGATGAAGGAGACGATGAAGAACCAGCGCCTATTGGGCCCTGGAATGCCACCTCATCACATGACGTATACATGGTGGACGCACCAAAAGATGACAACGAGGAGCGGAAGGACGCACCGAAAGCTTGTTCCCTCGAAAAGCAGTCAAAGCGGCGATGCAAGTGCCGCCCCAAATCCCGCCCCAACAGAAATAGCGATCACACAAACCCAGTGCTGGAGCAAGGCGAACCGCTGCCGGACAATGGCAATCCGGATAATCAAACCGAACAAACAAATCCTATCAAGGATCATGGTCCGGACGACATAACGCCGGATAGGCACCCGGAGCAGCAGACTGCCCGTAAAAGGCTTGTTGCCACCGCTAGGAGTCTGAGAAAGCAGAAGCAAAGGCTCAAGGCCGCACAAGACACACTCCAAATTAGATGGAGTAAAATACTCAACACAGTAGCAAGGTACGGCGACAATCGCCCCCACAAGAGCTACCCAAAGCGGAAGCTGCTACCCGAATTCGATGAGGATGCCTCAGACCCCCCACAACCAAATATCAAAGCAGCCACCCGGTCGGATGGACGACCCCTCTACCAACACAGAGCGGCATACAATGCCGCTCACCATACAACACACAACCAATGCGAAGGCTCGCACCCAAGGAACGGTGCAACAAGATCCATCTATGGACCACGCAAGCGCCCCCAGCATACAATGCAACACAACAAACATCCGAACAACATGGTACACCCAGCTACAGGGGTGCTGCACACCCCCTATGTTTCACCGATGAGGTGCTGGACCACGAATTTCCAGAGGGATTCAAGCCCATAAACATAGAGGCATACGATGGAACAACAGACCCTGGGGTCTGGATTGAGGACTACATCCTTCATATCCATATGGTCGAGGAGATGATCTCCACGCCATCAAGTACCTACCCCTCAAGCTCAAAGGGCCAGCTCGTCACTGGCTCAAAGGCCTCCCCGAAAGTTCCATTGGAAGTTGGGAAGAGCTCGAAGATGCCTTTCGGGCAAATTTTCAAGGGACTTATGTCCGACCTCCGGATGCGGACGACCTGAGTCATATAACTCAACAGCCCGGAGAGTCAGCCCGAAAGCTTTGGAACAGGTTTCTTACTAAAAAGAACCAGATTGTCGACTGCCCGGACGCCGAAGCCTTAGCGGCTTTCAAGCATAGCGTCCGTGACGAATGGCTCGCCAGACACCTCGGCCAAAATAAGCCGAGAACGATGGCCGCATTAACAAACCTCATGACCCGCTTTTGCGCGGGAGAGGACAACTTGCTAGCCAGATGCAGCACCAGCGACCCCAGTACATCTGAAGTTAGAGATGGAAACGGGAAATCACGGCGCAACAGCAATAACAAACGCCGGAATAAAGAAGACAGCACGAAGGGCACGACAGTAAATGCTGGATTCAAAAGCTCTCGGCCAGGACAAAATCCTCCCCCTAAAGGCACTAGGGATGAATTGTCCAGCCTCAATAAAATTCTGGACGAAGTATGTCAGATTCATAGTACCCCTGGTAAACCTGCTAATCATACCCATAGAGAATGTTGGGTCTTCAAGCAGTCCGGCAAGCTCAACGCCATACACAAGGGGGAGGATACACCAAGTGAAGATGAGGATGAGCCCCCCAAGCAAGACACGGGGGAGCAAAAGCAATTTCCACCAGAAGTCAAAACAGTAAACGTGCTACACGTAATCAAGGAAAAAAACAAGGCGGCACTCCCAGGAAAGTATACCCAAGTGCCTGTCACCACGAAGTCCTGCCACTGGTCATCTCAACCGATCACTTTCGACCATCGCGATTACTCAGAAAGTATCTGACACGCAGGATGGGCTGCCCTGGTATTAGACCCAGTAATTGGCGGATATCACTTCACAAGGGTCTTGATGGACGGCGGCAGTAGCCTAAACCTAATATTTCAGGATACAATCCGCGGGATGGGGTTAGATCCAACACAAATTCACCATAGCAATACTACCTTTAAAGGAGTAACGCCAGGCCCAGGGGCTCATTGTACGGGCTCCCTCCTACTACAAGTTACATTCGGCTCCCCCGATAACTTTCATCGCGAGCATTTAACTTTCCACATCGCTCCGTTTCAAAGTGGCTATGAAGCACTGCTCGGACGCGAAGCTTTCGCTCGCTTTAACGCAATACCACACTACGCCTCCCTCACACTCAAGATGCCCGGTACACGTCGCATCATTAGAGTGCACGGAAATATCAAGTGTTCTCTACGCGCCGAAGAGAGTGAGGCTGCCTTGGCCGCCGCACACTAAAGGCGTCCGGACAAGCGAAAGCATCCAATAGGTCGTCAAGACCCCAGATACAACTAATCAAGTCCGGTGCCTCTATTTATACAGAAATAAGTGGTCACACCCCTATTTGTCAATACAAGGGGCTCAACGCGCGCAGACAAGTGGCAATTTCTTATCATCTTGAATTATACATGGTTTCTTTGAAAACTATCCTTTTACACGACAACTTTTCACTTAACTTCCTCTCTTTTACAGACGATCATCATGCTACACCCGTCCAGGATATGGCACAACGGAGACACAGGCGCAGACGTGCAGTAGGGACCCGCTCCAAGGATTCTTTTTAGATTAAGACCCTGCGTAAACCTTTTTTACTGTCTCTTGTTGATACATATCCACTGTTGAGAAGGATGCTGACGTCTTGGCATGTGGCCATGCCAGAACAATGCACGTACCTGGACACAAGGGGCTTCTTACAAAGGCCACTATTTAGGCCCGTTTTATACCACAAAGACCGAATACCTTAGGGAGTGTTCAGCGTCGCGAGTTTGGCCCTATATGCATCAGCTCCGAATCATTGTCTTTGGTCAAATGTTGGGTTTGCCTGGCTCCTGTGTTTTGGTGCCTTACGTTCCGCCTTGCCAGCTAAGGTAGCACCAGGAGAACTACTGCGATTGTGCCCTGGTTCATCCGGACGAGCACCTTAGTCGAGAAAGCCGGAAACTGACTGTCATGATATAGCATGAGACTGGTCAACCACTCGATGACCTATGGGAATGTTAGAATTCCTCCGCCTTATTGAAGGGCTGTTTTCCGGCCAGGCATGTACGCACCCCGGAATCGGGAGAGTGCGGAGCCACCAGGGGCTATCTAGTAGCCCCACTGTCAAACTCCTATGGCTAAGTGAAAGTACTAAAGCATTATAGTCCGGTTGCCTCGCTCGCTCCGCTATCACCTCCTTAATAGGACCAAGACATTGGATTAAGTGTGAACACATGTTTTTGCGAGCACCTCCACATTATATGCGTGGGGGTTGAAGCCGACGACTGCAATCTTTCAGGTTATACACATGTATACATAAACGGCCGCCCAGGAGGCATCATATTACTTTCAGGCAAAAGTATAAAAATAGCCTTATAAAAATTTATAAAAGCATTTCGCTTACAATGAGATTGCATATCACTCAAACATAATATTTTTGAGCACCGGATCTCTATCAAACGGGCACCCTCAAGAACTTCTTCAAAGTAGTGCTCAGCAGCCTTTCGACCTATAGCCAAATCCCACGCTGCAACATTGGTAGCATCCATCTCCACCCAGTACGCCTTAACACGGGCAAGGGACATCCGTGCACCCTCTATGCACGCCGACCTCCTCATCGCATTAATGCGTGGCACCACGTCAAGGACCTGCTGCACCAAGCCGAAATAGCTGTTCGGTTTTGACCTTTCCGACCATAGCTGATCCACAACAGACCTCATGGAGAGTCCGGACAACCTATTTAGTTCGGCCCATTCGGCTAATTGGTCAGTCAATGAAAGTGGATGCCCGGGAGAATGGAATTTTCTCCAAAATAGATGGTCTACTTCACAGTCCGTCTGACTCTGGAAGTACTTGGCCGCATCGGCAGCGCTTGCTGCCAAATCCATATACACATCCTCCGAACTCCACAGCCAATCCAGAGGGGCATACCGTGGATCTCCGAATTTCCTCCGCAACATAAAGGATTTCCCAGCTACAATATCCCCGGCTTCCCGCAGCTCCTCCTTCTTTGCCCTCATAGCAGAGCGAAGATCCTTTTTCGTCACAATAGCCTTCTCAAGGTCCGATGCCTTCGCTTGGTTTTCCTTTTCAAGAACCCGGCAATGGTCGTCAGCGGCTTTTAATTCTATAGCCATCTTGGCCATCTTGTCTCGGGTCTCGCCATGCGCGACCTTCTCGCTTGCAACTCTTCGGCCGCCTTCACAGCAGCCGCATTACCTAACCTCGCTTGTTCCTTGGCTCGGGCAAGTTCTTCCCACAAGGCTTCAACAGTGGCAGCTCCATCTGCAGTCACAACATATTTAAGATACTGGCATCATGCTGCTCTTCCTATGTGGCATTTACCAGATATTGACACTTACCCTGTGCCTCGTCAAGCCTTTTGTTAACAAGCTCGATGTCGGCATCTGCCGCATCCAACTTCCGTTCTAAATGGGCAAACTCGCTAGTCCGGCTAGACATCGGAGCTTCCATCACCTGCGCATAAAGGCAGTATGGTTATTTCCTGGAAATATGATCCTCTGTTGGTCGTCATTTCCGACGACAACCAGAGTCTCAGGGGCTACTATCTACACAGGGCACACCTAGCATGTGCAGGATTATCATACATTCTTTTACGTACCTCAAAGCCTGTTAGTAGACTCATAAAAGCTTCATGCAATGCGCTTTCGGCGGACAATATTCTCTCCATCACCATATTCATTAGCACACGGTGTTCATCTGAGATGGCCGCTCTCCCCACCAACTCCCTCAGAACATCCGATCGCACACCAGACGGTGCCGGACTCTTTTGTCTGCTCTTTTCGGGAGCCGGAGACTGGGAGCTTCGGGGGTCAATGGGATTATCCTCTGGCCTCACCGGACTCGGAGAGGCCCTCCGCGACGACACTTCAGGGTCGCCCGCTTCTGGAGCAGAGGAGTCCGGAGGAGGCGTTTCGCTCTCCATCATCTCTGGAAGAAGATCCCCCGAAGACGAGCTCATTTGAGAGGGGCTAAGGCCCAAACTCCAAAAATATATGCGGTGGTTATTTTCTCAGAAGAAAAAGATGGTATATCTGTACTATTAAAAGTATTTCGGGTCACTTACGACTCGCGGGAGAATTGATCCCCCCGCGGACTTTGTGTGGAAACGGCGCCCCCCGAGGTAGGACCCTCTGTGGGAGACTTCTTCTCCCATTTGGAAGCTTCGGCTTCCGAATCCCCGGGTGCAGTCCTTTTCCTCTTCTGGTCGTTTTCCTTCATGGAGACGCTCGCTCCCTCGGCTAGAATGGGCAGCGTTGAGGGCCCGCATCCGCCCGCATTATCCTCCACAGTATCTTCCTTCAAGGGCTCCGGGCAAGGTGCGGTCTGGAGCATCTTTTCCAATACCGGATTTTCCAAACCCTCAGGGAGGGGGGCCGAACACCGAATCAACTTCGCCTTTGTTATCCAGTCCTGGTCCAAAAGCAAACTTTTAGAAATAACTTTGTAACAAAGAGAGATAGTATGTTCGGCCGGAAGATGCCTTACCTGTTCGGTGGCGCGGTTACTACTCAGGCCCATGTCCTCGGTGATTTCCGGACACTCCACCTGCGGTTCGAAGAATGACTTGTACATCTCCTCGTGCGTCAGGCCGAGGAAATTTTGAATGGCACGCGGTCCCTCGTTATTGAACTCCCACAGGCGAAGAGGCCGGCGTTTGCAAGGCTGGACTTGACGAACCAGCATAACCTGTATCACCGCAACCAAACTGAAATCTCCATTGAAGAGATCTCGAATGCGGCTTTGCAGTATAGGCACGTCCTTAGCTGGACCCCATCTCAGACCTCTGCTAATCCATGACATCAGCTGTGGTGGGGGGCCCGAGCGGAAAACAGGGAGAGGCGCCCACTAGGCACTTCTAGGAGCCGTGATGTAGAACCACTCCTGTTGCCACAATTCAGACACCTTTGGGACACGGAGCTCCCGTCATCTTGCGTATTGAGGCACCTCCACACGCTGCATGTTGCCCCTCGATCATCTTCGGCTTCACTTCAAAGGTCTTGAGCCATAGGCCAAAGTGAGGGGTAACCCGGAGGAAGGCCTCGCACACGACAATAAATGTCGTGATATGAAGAAAGGAGTCCGGAGCTAGATCATGAAAGTCTAGCCCGTAGTAAAACATCAAACCCCTTACGAAAGGATCCAGAGCAAGGCCTAGACCTTGGAGGAAGTGGGAGACGAACACGATGTTCTCGTTGGGTTCGGGGGTGGGGATGGCCCGCCCTTGGGGAGGTAGCCGATGCAAAATCTCGGCGGTCAGATATCTGGCCTCCCTCAACTTTTTGATGTCTTCTTCCGTGATGGAGGAAGGCACCTATCGGCCTTGAAGGCTACATCCGGACATGACTAAAGGTTCGGAGCACCTGACCTGAACTTCGGGCGTTTGAGCTTGAGGTGGGGGAAGGATTCGATTGAGCACGGGAGGGAAAAATAAGAGCCTTGTCCCCTTTATAAAGAGGGTGAATATCAAGCGTCCTCTTCGTGTCCGTTTGGACTTGCCTATAATCTAGGAGTCCTAGAAGCGATTGGGTTACCCACGCCCATATTGATGAGAATCCCAGAATAAGGGGACACGATCTCTGCTTTAACAAGACGTGCCAAGGAAACCGCCTCGCATAACGCGCTGAGATGGGATAGTAAAACGGTTTGAATAAAAGCTTGGCCGTGGTATGATGTCACACTATGGAATACATCAGCAGATTAGATTTGTGTAAATATTATTCTCTCTATGGCAATATGTGGAAACTTATTTTGCAGATCCGGACACTATCTTTGTGTTCAGAATCTTCTATGAAGTACTTGGAGGAGGAACCCGCCATGCAATGCCCAAGACAATATGCGCGCCGGACTCGTCGTCATTGAAGCCTGGTTCAGGGGCTACTGAGGGAGTCCTGGATTAGGGGGTGTCCGGATGGCCGGACTATACCTTCAGCCGGATTCCTGGACTATGAAGATACAAGATTGAAGACTCCGTCCCGTGTCCGGAAGGGACTTTCCTTGGCGTGGAAGGCAAGCTTGGCAATACGGATATGAAGATCTCCTACCATTGTAACCGACTTTGCGTAACCCTAACCCTCTTTGGTGTCTATATAAACCGGAGGGTTTTAGTCCGTAGGACAACATACACATCAACAATCATACCATAGGCTAGCTTCTAGGGTTTAGCCTCTTCGATCTCGTGGTAGATCTACTCTTGTACTACCCATATCATCAATATTAATCAAGCAGGACGTAGGGTTTTACCTCCATCGAGAGGGCCCGAACCTGGGTAAAACTTTGTGTCCCTTGCCTCCTGTTACCATCCGGCCTAGACGCACAGTTTGGGACTCCCTACCCGAGATCCGCCGGTTTTGACTCCGACACCTACTCTCTTCAAGGATGCCCGTAAGTTTGTTGTATCTTGTGATGAATGTCAAAAAAATGGTAATATTAGTAGACGTCAAGAAATGCCTATGAATTATTCACTTGTTATTGAACCATTTGATGTTTGGGGCTTTGATTATATGGGACCTTTTCCTGCCTCCAATGGATACACACATATTTTAGTTGTTGTTTATTACGTTACTAAGTGGGTAGAAGCTATTCCAACTAGTAGTGCTGATCATAACACCTCTATTAAGATGCTTAAAGAAGTTATTTTTCCAAGGTTTGGAGTCCCTAGATATTTAATGACTGATGGTGGTTCACATTTTATTCATGGTGCTTTCCGTAAAATGCTTGCTAAATATGATGTTAATCATAGAATTGCATCTCCTTATCAGCCACAGTCCATTGGTCAAGTAGAATTGAGTAATAGAGAGCTCAAATTGATTTTGCAAAAGACTGTTAATAGATCTAGAAAGAATTGGTCCAAGAAACTTGATGATGCATTATGGGCCTATTGAACTGCATATAAAAATCCTATGGGTATGTCTCTGTATAAAATGGTCTATGGAAAAGCATGTCACTTACCTCTCGAACTAGAACATAAGGCTTATTGGGCTATTAAAGAGCTCAATTATGATTTCAAACTTGCCGGTGAGAAGAGGTTATTTGACATTAGCTCACTCGATGAATGGAGAACCCAAGCCTACGAGAATGCTAAATTATTTAAAGAAAAAGTTAAAAGATGGCATGACAAAAGAATACAAAAGCGTGAGTTTAATGTAGGTGATTATGTATTGCTATACAACTCTCTTTTAAGATGTTTTGCAAGAAAGCTTCTTTCTAAATGGTCCTTACGTTATCGAGGAGGTCTATCATTCCGTTGCCATAAAAATCAACAACTTCGAAGGCACAAATCCGAAGGTGGTGAACGGCCAAAGAATCAAACATTATATTTCAGGTAATCCTATAAATGATGTTGTTGAAACCGTAATCTTGGAGGAATACATAAGGGACACTTTTCGGAACGTTTCAGACTCCGAAAAGGAACAGGTATGTGGTACGGTAAGTAAACCGACTCCAAAACAATTCTAATGGCAATTTTTCTCCACTTTGGAATATTTAGAAAAATAGAAAAATAAGAAGCAGTCCGGGAAGGACACGAGGGCTCCACGAGGGTGTAGGGCGCGCCCCCTACCTCGTGGGCACCTCGTGTGCTCTCCGGATTCCATTTTCTCGCACGTTACGTATTTTGGTCGGTAAAAATTCATTATATAATATCCCGAAGGTTTTGACCACCGTATCACGCAATTATCTCTTGTCTTTGTTTCGAGCTGTCCTGCTGCAGATTAGAGCAAGATGTCTTTGCAAGAGTCAGTCAGGGAGAGCCGGGTGTCTCATCCGGCACCGAGATCAATGACAAACAACAATGTTGACCACTTTAGGCTAGCAACGAAGGAAGAGATGGAGGCTGATTTGAAGAGGATAGATGCCATGGAGGAAGATCAAGAAGTCACTTCTTGCTTCCGAGCTGGATTCACAATGGGGGAACTGCAGAGCTCGGCTATCCCAAACTCAGTTATCCCTTCCAATGTTAGATTTCTTTCTTATGAGAATATGAGAAAGAGTGTCACTTGTTCTCCCGCGGCTATGCAACACCCTTGGGTGCAGGGAGCTTTGGCTGTTATAGGAAAACTTTGAAAGGAAATAATGGACCTCAAGCAGCAAGTCAATAAGCTCGAGGAGGAGAATCGTATCCTGAGGGGCATCATTGCCAAGAATATCACATCAGCATCCCCGAAAAAGGAAACATAATCGTAAGGGTATGGGTACTCCCCTTGGCAACTGCCAAGCTTGGGGGAGTGCCCCGGTGTCGTATCACCATCACTTCTATCTTTACCATTTTTCTTAGTTCGATCCTTTTCATAATATTTTGATCTAGTAGCATAAAAGTTTTAGTATGATCTAGTTGTGAGTTTTTCTTTATGATCTTTCTATGTAATCGAGTCCGTGAGCTATATATAATAAAGATTAGTGTTGAGTCAAGGGCTTGATTATTTTGCCATGATCTTGAGTGAATAAAAGAAAAGAGAAAGAATAAAAAGGAAATAAAAGAGACCATATAGATCTTATGGAGAGTAATGAGCTCACATATAAAAAGTATGATGAATAAAAGTTGTTGAGAGTTGACAAACATAGTTTTGGTCATCGTTGCAGTTAATAGGAAGTAATAAAGAAAGAGAGGTCTTCACATATAAATATACTATATTGGACATCTTTTATGATTGTGAGCACTCATTAAAATATGACATACTAAAGAGTTGACGTTGGACAAGGAAGACAATGTAATGCATTATGTTTTCTTACATCTGAGATAAATTATGTTGTCATGGATCATCCAACATGATTGAGTTTGCCTTTCCCCCTCATGGTAGCCAAATTCATGAGAGTCTACCATACCTACCTATGGATTGAGTAAGATCCTCCAAGTAAGTTGTCATCGGTGAAAGCAATAAAAATTGCTCTCTAAATATGTATGACTTATTAGTGTGGGAGAAAATAAGCTTTATACGATCATGTGATATGGAAGAAATAAAAGCAATGGACTGCATAATAAAGGTCCATATCACAAGTGGCAATATAGAGTGACGTTCTTTCGCATTAAGATTTTGTGCATCCAACCATGAAGGTGCATGACAACCTCTGCTTCCCTCTGCGAAGGGCCTATTCCTACCTCTTGAGCACTTGCATTGGTTTTCCCTTGAAGAGGAAAGGGTGATGCAGAAAAGTAGCGTAAGTATTTCCCTCAGTTTTTGAGAACCAAGGTATCAATCCAGTAGGAGGCCACGCACGAGTCCCTCGCACCTACACAAACAAATAAATCCTCGCAACCAACGCGATAAGGGGTTGTCAATCCATACACGGTCACTTACGAGAGTGAGATCTGATAGATATGATAAGATAATATTTTTTGTATTTTTATGATAAAGATGCAAAGTAAAATAAAAGGCAATAAGAATAACTAAGTATTTGAAGATTAATATGATGGAAAATAGACCCGGGACCATAGGTTTCACTAGTGGCTTCTCTTGAGAGCATAAGTATTCACGGTGGGTAAACAAATTACTGTTGAGCAATTGACAGAACTGAGCATAGTTATGAGAATATCTAGGTATGATCATGTATATAGGCATCACGTCCGAGACAAGTAGACCGACTCCTGCCTGCATCTACTTCTATTACTCCACACATCGACCGCTATCCAGCATGCATCTAGAGTATTAAGTTCATAAGAACAGAGTGATGCTTTAAGCTAGATGACATGATGTAGAGGGATAAACTCATGCAATATGAAATAAACCCCATCTTGTTATCCTCGATGGCAACGATACAATACGTGCCATGATGCCCCTACTGTCACTGGGAAAGGACACCGCAAGATTGAACCCAAAGCTAAGCACTTCTCCCATTGCAAGAAAGATCAATCTAGTTGGCCAAACCAAACTGATAATTCGAAGAGACTTGCAAAGATAACCAATCACACATAAAATAATTCGGAGAAGATTCAAATATTGTTCATAGATAAACTTGATCATAAACCCACAATTCATCGGACTCAACAAACACACCGCAAAAGAAGATTACATCGAATAGATCTCCACAAGAGAGGGGGAGAACTTTGTATTGACATCCAAAAAGAGAGAAGAAGCCATCTAGCTAATAACTATGGACCCGAAGGTCTGAAGTAAACTACTCACATTTCATCGGAGAGGCTATGGTGTTGATGTAGAAGCCCTCCGTGATCGATGCCCCCTCTGGCAGAGCTCCGAAAAGGCCCCAAGATGGGATCTCGTGGATACAGAAAGTTATGGCGGTGGAATTAGGGTTTTGGCTCCGTATCTAGTAGTTTGGGGGTACGTAGGTATATATAGGAGGAAGGAGTACGTCGGTGGAGCAACAGGGGTCCCAGGAGGGTGGACGGCGCGCCCACGGGGTAGGAGCGCCCCCTACCTCGTGGCCTCCTGGTTGATGTCTTGTCGTAGGGTCCAAGTCCTCTGGATCATGTTCGTTCTGAAAATCACATTCCCGAAGGTTTCATTCCGTTTGGACTCTGTTTGATATTGTTTTTCTGCGAAACCCTAAAATAGGCAAAAAACAACAATTCTAGGATGGGCCTCCGGTTAATAGATTAGTCCCAAAAATAATATAAAAGTGTATAATAAAGCCCAATAATGTCCAAAATAGAATATAATATAGCATGGAACAATAAAAAATTATAGATACGTTGGAGACGTATCAAGCATCCCCAAGCTTACTTCCTGCTTGTCCTCGAGTAGGTAAATGATAAAAACAGAATTTTTGATGTGGAATGCTACGTGGCTTAATTTCAATGTAATTCTTCTTTATTGTGGTATGAATATTCAGATCTGAAAGATTCAAGACAAAAGTTCAATATTGACATAGGAATAATAATACTTTAAGCATACTAACTAAGCAATTATGTCTCTTCAAAATAACATGGCCAAAGAAAGTTATCCCTACAAAATCATATAGTCTAGCTATGCTCTATCTTCACCACACAAAGTACTTAAATCATGCACAACCCCGATGACAATCCAAGCAATTGTTTCATACTTTTGGTGTTCTCAAACTTTTTCAGTCTTCACGCAATACATGAGCGTGAGCCATGGACATAGCACTTTAGGTGGAATAGAATCGTGGTTCTGGAGGAGACAAAAAAGGGGGAAGATAGTCTCACATCAACTAGGCATATCAACGGGCTATGGAGATGCCCATCAATAGATATCAATGTGAGCACGACAAAAAAATACACTTCCGTGATGATACGTGTTTGTCACAGTAGGTCGCTTTTTTGTCATGCATGTACATCCATGACAAATTTATGACAGAATCAAGATAGTCATACCTATGCTGTCATAGAAGTGTTCCATGACATTACCAAAATTATCATCACGGAAGTGTCCACTTCCATGACGATAAATCGCGCGTCACAGAAGTGCTTTCGTCAAGGGTGACCGACACGTGGCATCCACCGTAACGGAACACCGTTAAGCTATCGGGTCGGGTTTTGGATCCGATAACCCGTTACCAGCCCCGACCAATGGGAAATTTCCACGTGTAAAATTCTTATTGGCTGGACGAAACACGTGTCAGCTCGTCAGTGGGTTAGATAGGCGCATATGATACGTCGACGCATGGCACGGCCCAACAGAGGCCCATTCCTGTGAAAAGGCCGGCCTGTTTGACTTGGTCAAAAGCTGGTGGGCCGGCGCATGGAAATCCTGTTAACGGCCCATTCGAATATAGCCCATTTACAACCCGCTAACCCAAGGCCAGTTACGCCCTATCTGAATTAGGCCCAGTAGCGTCATCTGGGCCATCCAATATGATTCCAGCCTGTTTTCACTTCTGGCCCATGTATGGCCCATGACGTCTTTCGGCCCATATGAGGCCCTATGTAACTCTTGGCCTACTAACGGCCCGTGGTGAAACTGGCCCGTAATGAACAATGTATCACTTTACACCCATTAACGGCCCGTGGTGAAACTGGCCCGTAATGAACAGTGTATCACTTTATACCCATTAACGGCCCATTATTCCGTTGGGCCGTTTCTAGGCCATGTTATCTTTCAGCCTTCTCAGAGCCCATTTATTCTTGGGCTCATTTCCAGCATTCGTTTACTTACGGCTCGTTACTGTCATTTTCTGCTTGTGGGCCAAATTCAGCCCGTGGTTACAGTTGGCCTATTTGTGGTCCGTTAATACGTTGGGCCGATTTCATAGCGTCATCAAATACGTCCTATTAACGATGGCCCGTTATGGTCGGCCCATGAACGAATGATTCCAACTTTAGCCCGTTTATGGCCATAATGCGGTCTGTTTGGCCCATGTTTGGCCAATCGATTATACGACCCGTATAAGGCCCATTGATAATACGGCCCGCAGAAGGCCCATTGTTTCTACGGCCCGTATTAGGCCCACTGTTTCTATGGCCAGTAGGAGGCCCAATGTCAGTACAGTAAATATTAGCCCATGGTTATTGTGGCCTAGTTTTAAAAAATAAGTTATTGCAGCCACTAGCTAACCACGGAAAAAGAACTGCAATGACTACAAGCAAACAAATAAACAAGACAATAAGGAAATAAATACACAAGCAACTAACGCTAGGCTATCACGGCTATTACACATATTACATCCACTGGGCATCAAAGTTTGCCACTAGTGCAAATATAGGGAACAAAGCAGCATATCATATACACTAGTTGTCAAAGTTGGCGACCAGCGCAAATAAATGCCGCAGTAAAACAAATCCAGAACTGAAACCACTTCAGAAGATCTCAAGAAACAATATCTTGGGTACCCATAATGCTGGCAAGATGCTTAGCAAGCTTATTAACTTTCTCTTGTTTGGCGCTTAAATCCTCCAGCGCTTACTGTTGCACCAGAAAATATGCATCTGAATTCTGCAGGGACTTCCTCAGTCCTTCAGCTTACTGTCGCAGCACATCTGATCGATGTCTTTCAACTTGAAGTTGAGACTCAAGAAGATGAACTGATTTAGGCAGCAAGTTCGAAGAGCTTGTGCCAGCAGTAGTGACCAGTAACTCGAACACTACATCAAGACAGGACTTTTGGGTTCCCTCACTGTCGTCAAGATAGTTTTTATTAGCTTTCTTGGAGACCAACAGGGATGTCTCACTATCTTGAACCTTATCTGCATTACTTCCTTTACCATTGGATAACGCGGTACTGTTCTCCAATATTTTGTCCGCATTCTAAAAGAGAAACAAGCAGACACATCACATGTTTACCATGTTGTATATGAAACTCATTTTGGTAAATGAGTTCAATAGTAAAGTGGACAGGATAACAGCATGTAACAAACATATATCTATGTACCATGGTCACTTTATGGTCTATATCATTCTAGTTTTTGTTGCCAAATCAAGATAGAGACACAGTTCAAATAATATTTGTTCAAGACAAAGCAGAATAGACAGAATATAAGTGTGGGTAACTATAGAGCAATAACAACACTTGTTATGTGCATGACATGAGAACATAACTGTTTATTCAATTGAAACTGAAATCAACATAGAGCAGGTTACAACAGCAAACCAGTTAAAGAAACAAGTTTAAAACATACCTGTTGCGCCATTGGAGTTTCAATTCCATCCTTCAAATTTGAAAATAGTTGGTATGAGTAAATACAGTCATGCAAGAGCAAAGGAGTATGAACCATAGCTACAGAACCTGACCTGAGAACAAATCTTCTTCTCCTTTAAGCGTTGAGTTGGGATTCGGAGTGGTGGTCCTCGTGCTTTGGGCACTGCAGTTCCCTTACTAACTGCTCGTGTTTGGGTGCTCTGTGGTGGAGACGGTGTTGTCTCAACTGGAACTGTGTTACTATCTGCCGGGGTTGAGGTTAGAAGGGGTGTAGCTGGTTCTCTGTCCAACTGGGTAGGGGTACAATCTGCGAGAGTCTGGGTTATGTGCGGTGGATCTGGTCCTTGGGTAAGTACAACCATGGTTCTATCTGCATTAACTGGTAGCACTATCTTTTCTCAAGACCGTGTTGTTACTCCCTTAGATATTGCCATCACGCTCTCCAATTCAAATGGCTGATAAACAAGAAAAGTAATTGAAAGTATAGACATTGTATGATAGACAGGTGCAATGGATAGCGGGGAATAAAAGAGGGCATGAAGTAATTCATATTTATGTTGTCTAACCAAACAGGATAGCATGACACAATTTCACATATATGATGGCTAACTAAACAGGATAGCATGACACAATTTCACATTATGATGGCTAACTAAAAAAGATGGAAAGACATAGTTCAAAATATGAGACTATGTAAACAAGATGACATGACATAACTATATAATGTGTTTATTAAATAGGTTGGCATGCCATAATTCACATACATTCACGAATAGAATGCCATAATTCAAAATATGATGACTGTAAACACTAAATAGGATGGGATGATATAACTATATGATGTCTTTATTAAATGTGTTGCCATGCCATAATTCAGATAGATGATGTGTATGTACTATGTAAACATGATGGCATGATATAATTCAAATATATGATTTATATAGTAAGCAAGTAAGCATACGGCAATCCATATATGATGTAAAAACTAAGCAATGCAAGACAACATGCATGACATGGGTAATATAACCCTGCCAAGTTTGAGCATAGACCTCAAGGGGAAAATAGGACTGGTCATCAGTCTCTGAATCCTCCTCTGAGGAGCTCTCTGTAACCAGCAAGATGTCTGCTTCAGCAGGTAGCATTGTCTGCTCTGAATACCTTGTTTTCACTCCAGATACTTCCATCACTGCATAAAATGGCTGATGCACAGGAAGAGTAGTTGAATATACAAACATTGTCGACAAATGGAACACGTAATACAAAAAAATGATAGCATGACATAATTCACATACATGATGATTGGCTAAACAGCATGGCATTGCATAATTCACATATATAATGCCTTTGCAACAAGATAGCATTGTATAATTCACATATATAATGTCTTGCAACAAGATGGCAATGCATAATTCTCATATATGGTAATTAGACACTGAACAGGTGGCATTCACACAAAGCATGTCTAAACTAATCAAATGACATAGCAATGCGAGACACCATACGCA
>NC_057806.1:82259609-82262056 GCF_018294505.1 Triticum aestivum | reverse complement strand
ATCACCAAAGTCTGAAGTACATTTTCACCCAACCGGATTTGAATCTCAGGCAAAGACGTTGGGTTGAGTTGATCACAGACTTCGACTTAGGAATAACCTACACCCCAGGGAAAGCCAACGTCATGGCTGATGCGCTAAGTCGTAAATCTTATTGTAACAACCTGATGTTACAACAAAGTCAACCGCTTCTCCATGAGGAATTTCGGAAGCTTAACCTTCACATTGTTCCTCAAGGTTTTCTTTCCACCTTGGTGGCAAAACCTACCCTTACGGATCAGCTTATCAAAGCACAGAAGGTAGATCCGGGAATTTCCCGCATCAAGAGAAACATCCAGAAAGGAATTGCGAATTGCTTCTCCATTAATGATCAAGGGGTCGTATACTTCGGGAATCGACTAGTGGTTCCCAAAGTGCGAAACCTGAGGCGATTGATCCTTAAGGAAGCTCATGAATCTCCTCTCACCATTCATCCCGGTAGTACTAAGATGTATCAGGACCTACGCCAGAGGTTCTGGTGGACTAGGATGAAAAGAGAAATCGCTCAGTATATTGCTAATTGCGACGTCTGTCGTCGTGTAAAAGCGGAGCATCAACGACCTGCTGGCACTCTTCAATCCTTAGCTATTCCTGAATGGAAATGGGATAAAATTGGTATGGATTTCATTACCGGTTTTCCCAGGACCAAGAGAGGGAATAATGCTATTTTCGTCGTTGTCGATCGTCTTTCCAAAGTAGCCCATTTCCTACCTGTTCGTGAGAGTATAACCGCTAGTCAATTGGCAGACTTATACATCTCCCGGATAGTGTCTCTCCATGGTGTTCCTTTGGAAATTAACTCGGATCGAGGAAGTCTTTTCACCTCTCGATTTTGGGAAAGCTTCCAAAATGCTATGGGGACCCGTCTCTCCTTTAGCACCGCCTTCCACCCTCAGTCGAGTGGTCAAGTGGAACGCGTCAACCAGATTCTAGAAGACATGCTTCGAGCCTCTGTTATCTCATTCGGAATGGACTGGGAGAAGTGCCTTCCATTTGCCGAATTCGCTTACAACAACAGCTATCAATCTAGCTTGGGTAAAGACCCTTTTGAAGTTCTCTATGGACGACGGTGTCGAACACCCCTTAACTGGTCAGAGACCGGGGAAAGACAATTCTTTGGCCCGGATATGATTCAGGAAGCAGAAGAACAAGTTCGTATCGTTCGTGAAAAGTTGAAAACAGCCCAATCTCGTCAAAAGAGTCAATATGACCGAAAACATAAGGCTATGACTTTCGAGGTTGACGAGAAGGCTTATCTTCGGGTCACCCCTCTGAAGGGAACCCATCGTTTCGGTATCAAAGGCAAATTGGCTCCTCGTTACATTGGACCTTTTCGCATTCTCGCCAAACGAGGAGAAGTTGCCTACCAGTTGGAACTACCTCCGCACCTCTCTAGAGTCCACGATGTCTTCCACGTTTCTCAACTCAGGCGTTGCTTCTCGGATCCTATCCGTGGAGTGGACCACGAAACGCTTGATCTCCAAGATAATCTTACATATCGAGAGTACCCCATTCGTATCCTCGATCAGGCCGAACGTACCACCCGACGTCATAATATCAAGTTTCTCAAAGTACAATGGTCGCACCATTCTGAGGATGAAGCAACTTGGGAAAGGGAGGATCGTCTTCGACTCGAGTATCCCGCCTTCTTCCCGGAGGAACCCAAATCTCAGGACGAGATTCTTTTGAGTGGGGGTGAGTTGTCACACCCTAGCTAGTCATGCATTAGAGTGTTGCATCATGTTTACTCTTTCATCAGAAACTTGAAATGGGGATTTGTGAAACCCTCAGAATCATTTTTGAAAGTGACCCAAATAAAAATTTCTCCAAAAGGGTCCAAGAAAATGCTCATGTTGCTCTCTGAAAATATTGGACAGAGATAAAAATCAAACCAATATTTTTAAGAGCTCATAGGTATTTATTTTGGGCATTTGGAATTAATGCATAAATATTTGCATTGGAAATATATTAGTTATATATATTAATATATGTCCAAAAATTATGCCACCTGTTGGGGAGCTCTGGAATAATATATCTAGCTCTTGCAAAAATTGGCATAAGGTAATAAAATGATTTAATATTTTATTTAAATCAAAACAAATGACAGAAATTAGAAAACAAAAATAAATAAAGAGGGAGAAGCTTACCTGGGGCTCCTCCCTGTGCAGCCCAACAGTAGCTGGCCGGCCCAGCCAGCAGGCGGCCCAGCCCGCCTCCTCCTCTGTCGTCTTCGTCCTCGACAGAGGGAGGGGAGTGTGCCCGGCGCGCGCGCGCGCCACCGCGCCACGCCACCAGCTCGCCTGCCTGCCTGCCTCCCCCTCCTTGTCTGGATGCCCTGGAACGACGCCACGCCCCCCCGTACTCTCTCACTCTCCCCCGGTTCTTCCTCTCCTCCCCCTCGCTCTCTCTCT
>NC_057806.1:82249265-82259209 GCF_018294505.1 Triticum aestivum | reverse complement strand
CGAGTCCAACAAGTTCGTAAGGCCCCGTAGAGCATCCCTAGCGCCTTGCTTCGCTCGCCTTCGAGCTCCAACCCCGTTTCCGTGCACGACCGAACCCCGGCGGCCGCAGCCGAGCTCGCCGCCGTCGACTCCGGCCACCCCAGGCCCAGCCACGGCCACCGCCCGACGCGCCATCGAGCTAGCTTTCCAACGCACCTAGCCGCACGCCGTTTGGAGCACCACAGAGGAAACCCGGGGCACATGTACGCCGCGGACCTCGCCGGCGACTAACCGCCGGCGGGTTTGACTTGTCCGACCTGGGGTTTGACCCCCAGAGTCGCTGACGCATGGGCCCCGTCGGCCAGGTGGTTAGCTTAGTGCTAATCACTGTTAATTAACCCCCCCTGACACTGACCAGTGGGCCCCAGCGCCACTAACCCTTAATTAGGATTAAACTAACCTCTGTTAAACCCCCCTGTCACTGACGTGTGGACCCCACACGTCAGGTTTGACCCCAGCCAGCCGCAGTTGACCGCTGACGTCGTGCTGACGTCATGCTGGCGCAATATACATATTTCTGGATTTAAATTAAATCAGGAAATTCCAGAATATAATTTAAACTTCAAAAATTCATAACTTTTATTCTATAACTCCAAATCAGACAAATTATATATGAAAAATGATCAGAAAAATCCAATCTATCCATCTGTACTATTTTCATGCATGATCAAACAAGTTAAATTGATGTTTAAAGCAGAACAAGGAAAAGCACTTTAAAAGGCCATGCTTGAGTTTGAAATTTGAATCTTTGATTCAAATTTGTTCAAACCCTTCTGGTTTTAGTTGCATTAGCCAACACACTCATATTGCCATGTTTCATGCATGCATCATATTGTTGCACATTGTTTGGTGATGGTTGTGTATCGGTGTCCTTTGCGACAGGTTCTGCCTCCGAGGAGTACCGTGATTACCCTAACGAAGAACCGTATCAGTGCATCGAACCATCAGGCAAGCAACCAACCATTTGATCATATCGATAAAATCCCATGTTCTCGCTCCTGCTCTCTTTTATTGCATTAAGACAACGCGTTTCAAACTGCTGTGTGTTATGGTAGTTGGACCCATTTCCTCTGCATGACCTATCATTGCCACAGTAACTAGATGAAACCCACTAGCATGTGTAGGAGTTGATTGAGCCATATGTATGTGTTGTTCCTACCTTGCTATGCCTGCTATGCTTAGAGTCGTGTCAGGTCTGGTTCATCTGGGTGATGGGCTAGAGTGAAATGATTATGTCGGTAATGAGAGTGGTGTGGTGAACACGATTTGGTAAAGGTATCGATGAGAGGCCATGTAGGAGTACATGGTGGGTTGTTTCATTGAAGCCGACCTTAAGCACCGAGATCTGTATGTGTGATTTAAGAATCAGCTACTACCATGCATTGGGCCCGAAACCAATGGACCCTCTCGGCTTCTTATTCACCCTAGTCCTCCATCCAGGAGTTGCAAGTAGTTTCTGGTGTTTGTAGCCTACTGGAGGCCGTGGACAGCGCTGACCGTAGGGGTGGGCTGTGATGCGGTAGGTACGTGGCACGGTGTACCGAATACCCGTTAGGTATCTCGGGAACCCTGTTCACATCGTTCGGGGCCGTATGGGAAACCTCGGCCGGACTCCCTGCGGATGGAACCTGGATAGGCGATAAACCTGGACTGGAGACTTAGGTGACTAGGTAGGTCGTGGCCGACACCCACGTTGGGCTTCCGCTTGAAGGTTGCCGAGTACATGTCGTGTAAACGACGGTAAGTGGTGAGAGCGTGTATGAAGAAGTACACCCCTGCAGGGTTATCATAATCTATTCGAATAGCCGCGTCCGCGGTAAAGGACTACTTGGTTGCCTATACAGTTCATAGACAAGTAAATGGAAACTACTAAAAGCCTCAAGATAAGTGTGAGTGCCGAGGGTGGCTCTTCCGTAGGAAAACGGAGGCGAACCCTCGGTAGTGTATTGAAGTGGTGAGTAGTGGACTCGTGTGCGCAAAACCATTTCAAGTTGAAGTATCGTAGGGTAGTCTAGCCAAGAGTCAAAGCTGGCTTGCTGCAATAACTCCACCAACCCTTCTTGACAATGTGCATGTATGTAGGATCTGATGTAAGTCTTGCTGAGTACCTTTGTACTCATGTTGCTATAATTTACATTTTACAGAAGACGCTGCAACCCCTTCTGATGGGTTCTACGTAGATGTTGACATCAACGAGTAGGCTAAAGGCCCAGGTGGTGATCCTGAGCTTGTGAAGGACCATGTAGTATAGCTAGGCTTTCCAAGCCTCTTTTATTTTACTAGTTGTCTGTACTCAGACAAGTTACTTCCGCTGCTGGTTTGTATGACTATATGACTTGAATGTCGGGTCGTGAGACCCGTACCTTGTGTATGTTATGTATGGCTCCCTGAGCCTTAAATAAAGTACTTGTGTCATAGAGTCATGTTGTGATGCTTCGTTGTATTTGCACATATCGAGCATATTGTGTGTATGATTGAAATGCTTGGTATGTGTGGGATCTGACTACCTAGTTGTTTATCTTTAGTAGCCTCTCTTACCGGGAAATGTCTCCTAGTGTTACCGCTGAGCCATGGTAGCTTGCTACTGCTCTGGAACACTTAGGCTGGCCGGCATGTGTCCTTCTTCGTTCCTGTGTCTGTCCCTTCGGGGAAATGTCACGCATTGAGTATCGGAGTCCTGTTAGCCCGCTACAGCCCGGTTTACCGGAGTCCTGCTAGCCCAGTGCTACAGCCCGGACCCACTTGCTGATGACCGACACATTCGAAGCTGGGTCATGGATGCCTGTCCCTGTAAGTCTGTGCCACTTTGGGTTTACGACTAGTCATGTCAGCCCGGGCTCCTTATCATATGGATGCTAGCGACACTATCATATACGTGAGCCAAAAGGCGCAAACGGTCCCGGGCAAAGGTAAGGCGACACCCGTGGGGATACCGTGCGTGAGGCCGCAAAGTGATATGAGGTGTTACCGGCTAGATCGATGTGACATCGAGTCGGGGTCCTGACACTGCTTCTTGTTGTTGCCGCTACCTCGCCCCCGTTGCTGCTCGGCTGTTACGGCTGCCGCTTGCTGCTTCCCTCTTCTGCTGCCTCTGCATTGCCCGCCGCCACCGCTGGCCCGCCCCTATCCGCTCGCCACCGCGCCTTGCCTCTCGTGCAAGCTACTCCGGCCACCTGGCCGGCGCCGTGACCACCGACGCCCCGCAACACCCAGTCGGGCGCCCGACGCCCCGCACGCCCGCGCCCGCAGCCCGTAACTGCTAGCACCAGCGCCCGTTTGGCCTGATAGGCCACTGCCATTCGGGGCCCACGCCCCTGAAACGGTTAAAAAAAAAGAAAAAAAGATTTAAAAATTTAATTAATTAATTAACTAAATTAATTAACTTAATTAATCATGTTTAGTTAACCTAATTAACTATTGTTAATTAATTAAACAATAATTATATTATTTAGATCCTAATTAGAATAAACAGAGTATGACATGCGGGACCCACACGTCAGATTGACCTAGTCAACGCCCTGTTGACTGCTGACGTCATGCTGACGTCAGCATACACTGTTCTGGATAATATTGATTTAAAATAATTAAATAAATCCTAAAAATAATTTAAATCTTTAAAAATTAATAGAAAATAAACCGTAGCTTAGATGAAAATGTTTTCTACATCAAAGTTGCTCAGAACGACGAGACGAATCCGGATATGCTGCCCGTTCGTCCGCCACACATCCCTAGCATAGCAAACACACAACTTTCCTCCTCCGGTTCATCTGACTGAGAACGCGAAACACCGGGAATACTTTCCCGAATGTCCCCCCCTTCGCCGGTATCGCCTATCCCTACGTTAGGTCACCCCTAGCACAACGTATTGCCGCATCTTTCTTTGTGTTACATTTGATTGCTCAGTTATTTATTGTGTTCCCCCTCCACTACTCCTTTCCGGTAGACTCCGAGACCGCTGCCGATGTTCGTGTGTTCGATTACATCGAAGATGACCCCTCCTTGCCAGAGCATCCAGGCAAGCCCCCCCTTTGATCACCAGATATCGCCAATTCTTCTCTCTACTTCTTGCATTAGAGTAGTGTAGCATGTTACTGCTTTCTGTTATCCTATCCTGATGCATAGCCTGTCCTTGCTACTACTGTTGTTACCTTTACCTGCAATCCTAAATGCTTAGTATAGGATGCTAGTGTTCCATCAGTGGCCCTACACTCTTGTCCGTCCGCCATGCTATACTACTAGGCCGTGATCACTTTGGGAGGTGATCACGGGCATATGATACATACTTATACTATTACATTACTTATGATATTGTTCGGAGATGGGGGCTGGAGGAGCAGGTGGCTCCATCCCGGTAGTGGTGGGCCTGAGTTCCCGATGGCCCCTGACTGTTACTTTGAGGCGGAGCGACAGGGCAGGTTGAGACCACCTAGGAGAGAGGTGGGCCTGGCCCTGGTCGATGTTCGTGGATACTTAACACGTTTAACGAGATCTTGGTATTTGATCTGAGTCTGGCTACTGGCCTATACGCACTAACCATCTACGCGGGGACAGTTATGGGCACTCAACGTCGTGGTATCAGCCGAAGCCTTCATGACGTCAGCGACTGAGCGGCACGCGCCGGGTTGGACCAGAACGCCTACTCTTGTATAAGGGAGGCTAGGTCTGCTCACCGGCCACGTACGCAACGTGCAGGTGTGCAATGGGCGATGGGCCGAGACCCCTGTGCCATAGGATTTAGACCGGCGTGCTGACCTCTCTGTTGTGCCTAGGTAGGGCTGCGACGTGTTGATCTTCCGAGGCCGGGCATGACCCAGAAAAGTGTGTCCGGCCAAATGGGATCAAGCGTGTTGGGTTATGTGGTGCACCCCTGCAAGGAAGTTAATCTATTCAAATAGCCGCGATCTTCGGTAACAGGACGACTTGGAGTTGTACCTTGCCCTTATGACAACTAGAATAGGATACTTAGTAAAACACACCCTTCCAAGTGCCAGATACAACCCGGTGGTCGCTCTCTAACAGAGCGACGAGGAGAGGATCGCCGGGTAGGATTATGCTATGCGATGCTACTTGGAGGACTTCAGTCTACTCTCTTCTACATGGTGCAAGACAGAGGCTGCCAAAAGCGTAGTCTTCGAGAGGATTAGCTATCCCCCTCTTATTCCGGCATTCTGCAGTTCAATCCACATATGATACCCTTATTCCATTTGATACCAATGCATACATATGTAGTGTAGCTCCTTGCTTGCGAGTACTTTGGATGAGTACTCACGGTTGCTTTGCTCCCTCTTTTCCCCCTTTCTGTACCCGATTGCTGCGACCAGACGATGGAGCCCAGGAGCCAGACGCCACCATCGACGACGACTCCTACTACACTGGAGGTGCCTACTACTACGTGCAGCCCGCTGACGATGACCAGGAGTAGTTAGGAGGATCCCAGGCAGGAGGCCTGCGCCTCTTTCGATCTGTATCCTAGTTTGTGCTAGCCTTCTTAAGGCAAACTTGTTTAACTTATGTCTGTACTCAGATATTGTTGCTTCCGCTGACTCATCTATGATCAAGCTCTTGTATTCGAGCCTTCGAGGCCCCTGGCTTGTAATATGATGCTTGTATGACTTATTTTATTTGTAGAGTTGTGTTGTGATATCTTCCCGTGAGTCCCTGATCTTGATCGTACACGTTTGTGTGTGTGATTAGTGTACGATCAAATCGGGGGCGTCACAAGTTGGTATCAGAGCTGACTGCCTGTAGGAGACCCCCTTCTACACTCCTTGGCCGAAGTTGAGTCTAGTCATTACAAAACTTTTACTAACATGGCTGTGTGGCTTACAGGCCCACGTCGCCATTGGGTGGTATTAGGATCTTTTACTCCTCGATCTTTACTCCGGGACTCTAAACTCCTTTCTATTCGGGTTAAGTGATTTTACTAATTCTAACCCTAGGATCTCGTAACCACTTCCTGTCGGGGAGTCCCTTACTACAGATGATCACCTGCTGCCCAAAAGATTTTGAAGATACTCTTTGATGCTTCTCGAGACCCTTGTACCCTCTGCCTTTTCAGTTTCATATTACCAGTATACCCATTTGGATAATGACATACACTTGTCGTTTAAACAATCATTCCCCGTCGATCTTGTTATGACAAGATACCTCGATATTCTCTCTAATGTTCCCAGAATACTTTGTGCCTACTTCCTTGCAGTTCTTTGCTACATGAGTGCCCCTATGGATAATTTCTTGCACTTACCGAGTATCCACTCATCCCAGTTGATTCATGTATGTCACCAATCCTCGAAATACCATTTGATCTTCCGAAAATCCTGAGCATCCTATTGCTCTAGAAATTCCTACTTGCTTGCATTATGGTTAACCCCATAAGTCTAGTAATCTTATTGGCATCCCTTGCCACTATCATTTTGAGCCCATTGATTCAATGAGTGCGAATGTTTGTAATCCTCAACCAGATCCTAGAATTTATCCTTCCAGCTCAGACGCCATTTTAAACATGAGTCGGTTCTCGACCAATCAAATTGCCGACGATTGTACCTCTAAGACTATTCAACTTATCCATCCCTATTCAAAGCATTGCTTCTGATCCCTTATCTTGGAATCATAATTCCTGTGCAATTGGGCTTTGAGTTAGTCAGTTGTTTCTATCATCTGATCCCCTTGCATTCTTTCTTCTTCTGGTAGAGTACCGATACTCACATCAGCTCCGTTGTGGATCGTCAGATCCATTGCTGGATTTCATCCGACATCGTCCTTAATATTCAATAACCTTGTGAGCCTTTCCATAGGTATATAATGCCTTTGGTAAATTGTATCCTCTGCCTTGACAACCATGCTCTACTTTCGACCTTGTGTTAATTACTCCTGAAGTTTGTGATATATGTTCCTAAGATACCCGATGGTTTGAACTAATGCCTTCCCTAATCTGTGCAAACCCGGAAGATTTCACGGGACATACTTATCTGGTATTGCACCAGGTAAAACTTTCAACAACTAATGTCATTTTCAAAATACGAGAGGTGAATGAAAGGTTATGCGTTGAACAAGTGGGAGTCGACCATGAACCCTGTGTTCATGCCCATGGAAACGATGTATACCTTATCATGGAAACTTCTCTTAAAATAATTATCCCCTTGTTATAAGTTCATCTTGTATCTATGGACATGGTTCCGACCATTTTTCTCCTTGATTCCATTTCGCATGCAAGTTTAAGCGCTTGTCTTCTGTAGAGCAATACCCCAGTCCAACCTCTACTTTGATCTGTCATCGAGTATTACCCCCTCTGGTATCTCGAGATTATCACGGAACTACATAACTTCTTATGAGTTCTTCTTCAAGTATTATTTGACTTTCGATGCATCATCATTTGACTTGATGTCATCGCCGACCGATTACATCTTCATGAAATCTCTCGACAAATGTGTCGTGGTCATCAGCAACATCCTGAGCTCTTCGAAGATATATATCGAATTCTCGATGAGAAATACCATCATCGCCCCTCAATGGTTTGTGTTATCACCGACCACTTTATCGCCTTCCGTTCAACACAAACTTATTCGTGTTTTGTGTTATACCTTGAGATCCTTGCTATCCAGCATTTGTTCTTCTTTACCTTGGAATGTTACCACCTTCTATGTCAAGGATGTCGTGGTAATTTTACCACCTCTTGAGAATTCTTGATATAGTAATATCTCTCGCCTTTTGCGTTCATTTCTTGGTCTCCGTGTTGTTTCTAACCGGAATACCGACAAATGGTCTGTGATGTGTAAATTCTAAACTTCTAGCAACCCTATTGCTTTGAAGTTATTGGTCTACAGTTTCATTCTAAGTATATTGCTTATTGAATCATCATTTGAACATAGATCGTGCTACTTAGTCCAGATTTCCGGGTGCACCTTTCTATCATTGTTCAATTGTGTATGTTGTCATCGGACATACATCATTATATCATTTGATCTGACTAATGTTATCTCCTTGTACACATAGTTGTGGAGATCATCTTTGGTTAATATTGATGAATTGTCGCTGAGTCCATTAGCCACGCCCTCGTCATTCCCTTGTATTAATGATGAACTCTTGTTTCAGAACTCGCTTCCATAGTTCATTTCCCGAGGATCTTACAATGTCATCTCGTCAATTTGTGTCGCACCTTTTTCTTCTCAGGCATCCTGAGTCTGACCTTTGCTTGAAGACCATGTCAATGCTATCTCGAAGCATGTCGGTGGTACTCCGATTTTCAACAAGAGCATTTGAAGCCCAGATGCTAAATGTTTCCTGCTCAAATATCCAAACACCGCTGTATGGGTAAAGTCATGAAATTTCGCTCACCTTACCTAAAGAGTTTTCTACATTATATCCTGACATGGATATCATGCTTTGCTTGTCCTTGGGAAGGATATACCCCTGCAATATGTGTTTAAACACATTTTCCTTTCCATTGTTCTGTTTAATCTGATAATCATATTTTCCTTTCCATTGTTCTGTTTAACCTTCTTGAGGTCTATATGATCTAAGCAGTAATATTCTCCTGCTTATGTAAACACCCAGGTGTACAATTCTGCCAGCAAGACCCGGTTACTATTGTTGATGACATCCCGGTGGCCACCGATGGACGAGAACTTTGCCTATTGGTCCGCCTCGTTTCAACGAGCAGGAAAATGGTTCTCTTCGTCCCTCGCCCTTGGTATCGATGTTGTTGTCGACATAACTCATAGGCTATCCTCTGACATGACTTGCTTACATGATCGTGCAAGACGTCACCGCCCTTCCTACTTTTAACCCACATGGTGGGCCCATAACCCACAGTTCCACGGGATCAAAATCTGACTCTCCTGTACATCCCTGCTTCAAAGTTATCCCTTATGCTTGGCTTCGTAGGTAATTCATGGGCCACCTTCCTAGTGCTCTATTCTGGTATCAGACGCCATACTTACTCTCGCTACTCTGAGCCCCTTTCTCACTCAGGTTCAGACTTCGAGCAACTATCTATCTACTTGAAACTTCTTATTGTACTTTCGAACGTTACTCTCGATGTGTTTTATTGTTCAACTCGAGAGGCATTCGTATAATCATTCATGGGTTAATCCCAGATTATTACCCTTATAGCATTCTGTCGTTGCCAATCTGCCCCGTTACCTATTCGTAAGAACGATGGAGTTTCCGAAGAAAGGATGCCGACTTCATCTTGGTGACCTGAAGCAAAAAAATGAAGACATTAATGTAATGGATCGACCACTTCGAGAAGAGCAGCCAAGACCGAGAAGATTCGTGAGAATTTCGTAATCAGACCTTTCCCCTTAGTCCCCCTCTTAAATCTCGGGATGAGATTTCTTGTAGTGGAGGAGAATTGTGACGCCCGGATAATTAAGCTACAATAATTCCATGCTAATGATGCCATGTCACCTCGGTTACTATTGTTAATCTCGCGTTAGTTTGAAACTGATCCAAATTCAAATTTGAAAATCAAGTCAAACATTAAAAGTTTTGAAACACTAAAACTAAAATGTTCTAAATGTAGCAAGTAATTCATAATAACTAATGGTGGAGGAACCACATTTTTGTAAAGAGATTAAAAGCACTAAAATGATTTAACCAGTAGCAAAACAACTATTTGAACGACTTTGGTATTTTATAAAATACTAAACTATTTTATCAGGGTAAAACTTTTTTTATAGTAGTGGATTGTTCTGAAACATTATTTTAGGGGCTATAGATATATTTTGCTAAATAAAAATTAATGCGTGACTAAAATAAAACAGAAAAGAAAAATATGAAAAGGTAAAAAAAGGGGGAATAAAACAACCCCCCCCCACTGGGCCACTCGGCCCAGCTGCTAGCCAGGCCAAACCCCAGGCCGGCCCACCCCCCTGCCTACTAACCCACTCCCCCTCCCACTGTTC
>NC_057806.1:82239135-82248926 GCF_018294505.1 Triticum aestivum | reverse complement strand
CACCTCTCTCCCGACCTGATCCACTCCTCCCTCCGCCCCGATCTGGGCATTGCCGCCCAGAGCACCGTCGTCGGCCGGCTTCCCGACGCCATGCACCTCCACCGCCGCCTGGAGCGCCTCGGCCTCGACCTCGACTCGTCGCCAACCCGACGCCGTCGCCCGTCATCGCCACCACCACATCGCCGGACCAGCTCGCCGGACCGCCTCCGTCGCTCGTCACCGACCTCCTCCCCGAAGGCCTCCATCGAGCCTCGCCGCCTCGTCACGCCGGCCCCGACTCCTCCCCGAGCCCACTGCCCTCCCCATCCGACCAGTCTGTGAGCCGCGCCCCGATCTCCTTCCCCCTTCCTCTGCTCCCGCACATCGCTGTAGCCCGACCTAGCCTCGATGTCGTGCCCCTATTCCGTGATGTCCGCTTCCTTGGTCGCCCGTGCGTCGGCCACGCCCCGCCTCACCCCCCCGCTCGCTCGAGCTCCCCACACACGTGTTCGCAGGCTCCGGCCATGCCCTGCTTCTTGCTGTTGCCGCTGCCTCGCCCCCGTCGCTGCTCGGCTGTTACGGCTGCCGCTTGCTGCTTCCCTCTGCTGCTGCCTCTGCATCGCCCTCCGCCACCGCTGGCCCGCCCCTATCCGCTCGGCACCGCGCCTTGCCTCTCCTGCTCGCTTCTCCAGCCGCCCCTCCCGTGCGTCGCTTCGGCCACTTGGCCGGCGCCGTGACCGTCGGCGCCCTGCAACGCCCAGTCGGGCGCCCAACGCCTCGCACGCCCGCGCCCGCAGCCCGTAACTGCTAGCACCAGCGCCCGTTTGGCCTGATAGGCCACTGCCATTCAGGGCCCACGCCCCTGAAACGTTTAAAAAAGAAAAGAAGAAGATTAAAAAAATAATAATTAATTAATTAACTTAATTAATTAACTTAATTAATCATGTTTAGTTAACCTAATTAACTATTGTTAATTAATTAAACAATAATTAGATTAGTTAGATCCTAATTAGAATAAACAGAGTATGACATGCGGGACCCACACGTCAGATTGACCTAGTCAACACCCTGTTGACTGCTGGCGTCATGCTGACGTCAGCATACACTGTTCTGGATAATATTGATTTAAAATAATTAAGTAAATCCTAAAAATAATTTAAATCTTTAAAAATTAATAGAAAATAAACCGCAGCTCAGATGAAAATGTTTTCTACATGAAAGTTGCTCAAAACGACGAGACGAATTCGGATACGCAGCCCGTTCATCCGCCACACATCCCTAGCATAGCAAACACGCAACTTTCCTCCTTTGGTTCATCTGACTGAAAACGCGAAACACGGGGAATACTTTCCCAGATGTTTCCCCCCCTTCGCCGGTATCGCCTATCCCTACGTTAGGTCACCCCTAGCACAACGTATTGCCATGTCTTTATTTGGGTTACATTTGATTGCTCTATTTTTTATTGTGTTCCCCCTCCGCTACTCCTTTCCGGTAGACTCCGAGACCGCTGCCGATGTTCGTGTGTTCGACTACATTGAAGATGACCCCTCCTTCTTGCCAGAGCAGCCAGGCAAGCCCCCCCTTTGATCACGAGATATCGCCTATTCTTCTCTCTACTGCTTGCATTAGAGTAGTTTAGCATGTTACTGTTTTCCATTATCCTATCCTGATGCATAGCCTGTCCTTGCTACTACTGTTGTTACCTTTACCTGCAATCCTAAATGCTTAGCATAGGATGCTAGTGTTCCATCAGTGGCCCTACACTCTTGTCCGTCTGCCATGCTATACTACTGGGACGTGATCACTTCGGGAGGTGATCACGGGCATATGATATATACTTATATTATTACATTACTTATGATATTGTTCGGAGATGGGGGCTGAAGGGGTAGGTGGCTCCATCCCGGTAGTGGTGGGCCTGAGTTCCCGACGGCCCCCGACTGTTACTTTAAGGCGGAGTGACATGGCAGGTTGAGACCACCTAGGATACTTAACATGTTTAACGAGATCTTGGTATTTGATCTGAGTCTAGCTACTGGCCTATACGCACTAACCATCTACGCGGGGACAGTTATGGGCACTCGACGTCGTGGTATCAGCCGAAGCCTTCGTGACGTTAGCGACTGAGCGGCGCGCGTCGGGTTGGACTGGAACGCCTACTCTTGTATAAGGGAGGCTAGGTCTGCTCACCGGCCGCGTACGCAACGTGCAGGTGTGCAATGGGCGATGGGCCCAGACCCTTGTGATGAAGCTATGTACCTAGGGTAGGGTCATGGACCTGTCCCAACCGCCCTACCCAAGGACATCTCAAGAAGAAATCACCTTTCAATCGACTTGGAGGTGTTCCACTCGACAGACTCGAAGACACTCGACCAAGAAGCAATCACTCGACCAAGATCCAACCACTCGACGGCCAGGAGACCTAAAGGCACTCCGCACGCTAACGGTCGGTTATTAAGTAGCTTTTATGGTCATCATAGCACTTTATTAAGGGCGTTACCGGTAACGCCCGACCTTAATGTATTAAAAACACTGCACAACTGAGGGCCGGAGGGGCCCGGCGAACTCTATATAAGCCACCCCCCTCCTCAGTGTAAAGGGTCCGCACCCCTGTAATTCATACACGCATAATCCAGTCGACCACCTCTGGGCTCCGAGACGTAGGGCTATTACTTCCTCCGAGAAGGGCCTGAAATCGTAAACCTCGTGTGCTTACAACTTCTCCATAGCTAAGATCTTGCCTCTCCATACCTACCCCCCTACATTACTGTCAGACTTAGAACCACGACAGTTGGCGCCCACCGTGGGGCAGTTGTTTTAGCAATTTGTTGGAGGAGTTGTGATCTTTTCCGATCCAAATCATCATGGTTTCTGGCGGAGTTTTGGTGGAGGGCCGCGAGATCCATCTCGGCGCGCTCACGTTCATCGCCGACGACTCTGCTTGGCTTCAGGAGGCTCCGCTCGACGTGGACGCACTCCCTGTCCGCGGGACAACGCACTTTCACGCGTGCGTCCGTGGCGTCCTCTTGCGGCAACCGTCGACCCACTATCGGTCGGCTCCTGTGTTGTCCTCCCTCCCTGTTTCCTGCCAGCGCAACCGCTCCGGTCGGTCGAGACTTCACCGGTGGGTGAGACACGCGATGGCACGCCAATCGGCCACCCCTCAAGTCACGGCGGTCGAGCCTGACGAATCCCTCTACGACATGTTCGACCTGTCGACTGGCTCCGCAAAGACCGCATCCAAGTGCGACAGCAGTGATCCGGCGGCGGAGGTTCTGATGGTTGACGGACCGCCCAGTCCTCCCGGTTTTCCCCGCACCGACGGAGGCGCAGGTGGAGGCGACCCGTCGCGTCCCCATGAGGAATATCTCCCGAGCCTCTCACGTCGCTGCAGAGAGAAGAACTTCGTCGCCGGAACATGGATGCATTGCACACTCCTATCATTGGAGAAACCCCCGAGGCTCGTGCCTTGGAGGACGCGCGCCTGGCAAACTTGGCCGAGCGCACTCGACTGGAGAACCTCCAGCGAGCACTCGACGAGCGTGCGCGACAACGGGTTCCAGAATCCAGTCGACGTTAGCTCTTTCCGCCCCGCAGGTATATCAAACTCCGGTTTAGAATTTAGCAGCTGCATCCCGTATAGCAGAGTCGATTCAGCCTTCCCAGTCGGAGGCTGGCAGAGGCTTGCTACAGATCAGAGCGTTACTCCAGGCAGCAGGAGACCAGAATTCCGCTATTTCTCAGTCGCGAAACAGGATTCATAGCAGATCCGTTGCTGCAGACACAGTCCAGTCGGCTCATAGCCCAAGATTGCCCCCGAGGCGTGAGGGACGTGGGGATCGACATAATCAGTACGGGAACCGTGAGTAGTATGATCACCGATTCGATCGTGACGATCGACATCGAGTGCCCACCCCTCCCCCGAGGAGCGGGTCGTATGTGCCTCGACAGCAAGATGACAGACGCCCTCATAGTGTTGGGCGAAGGGTTCCAGTCGACCCCAGGGAACCAGGCTTTGATGCGAGATCCATTCTCGTTCAAGGTTTGATCGACAGGAATAGAGCTCACCGAGAAGGTCACGACAGAGATGCACCTACCAGCAGCAGAGTACATGTTTTGGGGCCAGAGTGCTTTAGTAGAGCCATCAGGGCCACTGTGATTCCTCCCAACTTCAGGTTGGTGACTGGAGTCAGTAAGTTCACTGGTGAGTCCAAGCCCGATACTTGGCTTGAAGACTACCGAGTGGCCGTCCAGATTGGCGGTGGCAATGATGAAGTGGCCATGAAGCACCTGCCTCTCATGTTGGAGGGCTCGGCCAGAGCGTGGCTGAATCAGTTAGCACCCAGCAGCATTTACACTTGGGAAGATCTCGCCCGAGTGTTTGTCACCACATTTGAAGGAACATGCAAGCGACCGGCAGGGCTGACGGAACTGCGGTCTTGCGTTTAGAAGCCGAATGAAATTTTGAGGGATTACATCCAGAGATGGATCACGTTACATCACATGGTAGAGAATGTGCCTGACCACCAAGCAGTCTGTGCCTTCAAAGAAGGTGTCAAGTACAGAGAACTGAATTTGAAATTCGGTCGAACCGGAGATATATCTCTGAATCGGATGATGGAGATTGCCACCAAGTATGCTAATGGTGAAGATGAGGATCGACTCAGGAGCGGCAAGCTCAAGTCAGTCGCTCAAGAAACCGGAGGAAATCCCAATCGGAAACAGAAGCAGAAAGCCGAGTCAGCTGCTCCTGGGGAAGCCTTGGCTGTAACTCAAGGAAAGTTTAAGGGGAAACCCAAAGGACCTTGGAACCCCAAGAAAGTTAAAGACCAAGATGGAAATGATGTGTTGGATTTGCCATGTCACATCCACACCAAGAAAGATGAAGAGGGTAAGTTCATTTACCCGAAACATACCACTCGACAGTGTTGGCTCTTGATCCAGCAGTTCCAGGGAAAGCATCCCAAAGATAAGGAAAAGGAGTCGGACAAAGTTGAGGACAAGGAAGACAGTGATGATGGATACCCCCAGGTCAATTCCACCCTGATGATTTTTGCTGATGTTGAAAGCAAAAGTCGACTGAAAGTTATCAACCGAGAGGTGAATATGGTTGCTCCGGCAACACCCAGTTATCTGAAGTGGTCTCAGACTGCCATCACATTCGACCAGTCCGATCACCCAACGCACATTGCCACCCCTGGGAGGCAAGCTTTGGTGGTCGACCCAGTTGTTGAAGGCACTCGACTGACCAAAGTCTTGATGGATGGTGGCAGTGGTTTGAACATACTGTATGCTGAGACGTTGAAAGGGATGGGCATTCCGATGTCCAGACTCAGTACCAGCAACATGAGTTTCCATGGAGTCATTCCTGGAAAGAAGGCTGAGTCACTCGGCCAGATTGCTCTTGATGTGGTTTTCGGTGATTCCAAGAATTACCGCAAAGAAAAGTTGACATTCGAAGTTGTAGATTTCCAGAGTGCTTATCACGCTATTTTGGGCAGGCCGGCTTATGCACGCTTCATGGCTCGACCATGTTATGTGTATCTCAAATTGAAGATGCCTGGTCCCAAAGGTGTGATCACTGTTACGGGCAATCGAAAGAAAGCAGAAGAGTATTTTTAGAAAGGTTCAAAGATTGCTGATGCTCAGATGGCAGTGGTGGAGCTGCAGGAATACCAGAAGACTGCAGACCCGAGTGATTTGTTGCGAGCCAAGAAGCCCGCTACAGAATCATCTTTTCAGTCGTCTGGCGAAACGAAGCCATCTCACATTCACCCGACCGATCCCAGTGCTACTCCGACTCATATCTCAACAACACTCGACTCCAAATAGGAAGAAGCGCTCATCCAGTTCCTCCGTGAGAACTGGGACATTTTTGCATGGAAGCCTTCTGACATGCTGGGTGTTCCCAGGGGGCTGGCTGAGCACCGCCTACGAGTCGACTCAAAAGTAAAACCTGCCAAAGAACATCTCTGATGGTCCGCCGTCCAGAAGAGAAAGACTATTGGTGAGGAGGTGGCTCGACTCTTAGCAGCGGAGTTCATCCGAGAGATCTACCACTCCGAGTGGCTCGCCAACGTTGTCATGGTCCCGAAGAAGGACAAGTCACTTCGCAAGTGCATTGACTTTAAACATATCAATCGGGCCTGCCCGAAAGATCATTTTCCTCTCCCCCGCATCGACCAGATAGTCGACTCGACTGCAGGATGTGAGCAACTGTCTTTTTTAGACGCCTATTCCGGGTACCATCAAATCCATCTGTATGGGCCTGACAAGATCAAAACAACTTTCATCACTCCGTTCGGGTGCTTCTGTTATGTTACCATGCCATTTGGCCTCAAGAATGCTGGAGCCACATTCATGAGGATGATTCAGAAGTGTTTGCTCACTCAAATCAGTCGGAATGTGGAAGCATACATGGATGATATTGTGGTCAAGTCATGGAAGGGTTCCGACCTGCTGACTGACCTTGCTGAAACCTTTGCCAACCTCAAGAGGTATGATATCAAACTTAATCCATCAAAGTGCACATTCAGAGTTCTTGGCGGAAAGTTACTCGGTTTCCTCGTTTCCGAACAGGAAATCGACGCCAATCCGGAAAAAGTCGGTACTATACTCCGAATGAAAAGTCCTGTGCAAGTGCACGACGTCCAGAAGCTTACTGGTTGCTTGGACGCTTTAAGTCGATTCATCTCTCGTCTCGGTGAAAAGGCATTGCCTCTTTACCGATTGATGAAGAAGTCAGACAAGTTCGAGTGGACTCCTGAAGCTGATGCAGCGTTTGCAGAGCTCAAAGCTCTGCTCTCCACCCAGCCGGTGCTTGCTGCCCTAATCAGCAAAGAGCCTTTGCTGCTTTACATCGCAGCCACGGGACAAGTCGTCAGTACGGTACTTACGGTCGAGCGGGAAGAAGAAGGAAAAGCCTTGAAAGTTCAGCGCCCAGTATATTATATTTCTGAAGTTTTGACCTCGTCGAAGCAAAGATATCCTCATTATGAGAAGCTTGTATATGGGATTTATATGACCACAAAGAAGGTTGCTCACTACTTCTCTGATCATTCCATTACAGTCGTCAACGACACTCCATTATCAGAGATCCTGCACAACAGAGATGCAGCTGGTCGAGTGGCAAAATGGGCGATTGAACTCCTTCCTCTAGATATCAAGTTTGAGGCAAAGAAAGCTATCAAGTCCCAGGCAATAGCAGATTTCATCGCCGAGTGGATTGAACAGCAACTGCCGACTCAGGTTCACTCAGTGCATTGGACCATGTTCTTCGACGGCTCCAAAATGTTGAATGGTTCCGGTGCCGGGGTAGTATTGGTCTCCCCCCGAGGAGATAAGCTCAGATATGTCCTTCAAATCCACTTTGATTCCTCCAATAACAAGGCAGAATATGAAGCACTTTTATATGGGTTGCGCATGGCCATTTCAGTCGGCGTCCGTCGCCTCATGGTCTATGGCGACTCAGATTTGGTGGTTAATCAGGTGTTGAAGGAGTGGGACGTCAGAAGTCCGGCCATGACTGGTTATTGCAATGCAGTGAGAAAGCTGGAGAAGAAATTTGAGGGGTTAGAACTTCATCACATACCCCGACTGAAAAATCAAGCAACTGATGATTTGGCAAAAATAGGTTCCAAAACAGAAGCCATTCCCAGCAATGTGTTTTTGGAACACATCCACACACCATCAGTTTAGGAGGATCCCTTCACTGAAGAGGCCCCGCAACCAAAAAGTGCCACGGATCCGACTGAAGTTGAAGTTCCAGCTGTGGTCGACCTGATCATGGAAGTCTTGGTCATCACTCCCGACTGGACAATACCGTACATCGCGTACATCCTAAGGAAAGAACTCCCAGAGGACGAAGAATAGGCTCGACAGATCGTCCGTCGATCCAAGGCCTTTACAGTCATAAAGGGACAGTTGTATAGAGAAAGCGCGACTGGAGTCAGTCAGAAGTGTATAACACCAGAAGAAGGTCAGATGATCCTTGATGATATCCACTCGAGGACCTGTGGTCATCATGCGTCCTCTCGGACCATTGTGGCTAAAGCATACCGAGCGGGATTCTACTGGCCAAGAGCGAATGAAATGGCGAAAGAGATAGTCGACAAATGTGAAGGTTGTCAGTATTACTCCAATATGTCGCACAAGCCCGCGTCAGCCCTGAAAACCATTCCACTCGTCTGGCCCTTCGCTATTTGGGGGCTGTACATGGTTGGACCACTGAGAACGGGCAGGAGCGGCTTCACTCATGTGCTAGTAGTAGTCGACAAGTTCACCAAATGGATTGAAGCTAAGCCTATCAAGAATCTTGATGCTTGCACTGCTATCAGTTTCATCAGAGAGTTGATATGCAGATATGGAGTTCCGCATAGCATCATCACTGACAATGGGTCAAACTTCGATTCCGACAAATTCATGGCCTTTTGCGCCTCTCAGGGCACACGAGTCGACTACGCTTCGGTCGCTCACCCCCAGTCGAATGGACAAGCGGAAAGAGCAAACAGCTTAATTCTCAAAGGACTGAAACCTCGATTGATGCACGATCTCAAGCATGCAGCAGGTGCATGGGTCGACGAGCTTCCATCAGTTCTTTGGGGATTGAGGACAACCCCGAACTGATCGACCGGAAGAACCCCATTCTTTCTGGTCTGCGGGGCCAAAGCAGTTTTGCCGAGTGACCTACTTCACAACGCACCCCGAGTCAAGCTCTACTCTGAAGATGAAGCAGAACAAGCCTGGCAGGACACAGTCGACCTCCTGGAAGAAGAAAGTGAAATGGCCATGATCCGATCGACCATCTATCAGCAAGACTTGCATCGATTCCATGCCAGAAATGTGAAGAGTCGAGCCTTCCAAGAAGGAGACTTGGTCCTCCGAGTGGATCAACAGAAACCACACAAACTCGCTCCTACTTGGGAAGGTCCCTTCATAGTCACCAGAGTCCTCCACAATGGAGCATACCACCTTTATAATGTCGATCGCTAGATTGATGAGCCACGAGCCTGGAATGCGAAGCTGCTCCGCCCCTTTTATACTTGAATTCTCACTCGGATGAGATGTAATAAGAAAAACTTCTGTAGTTTATTTATCAAAGACAAGAGCGTTATAATTTTCCCAGTGATTGTTATTGTTTTTGTTTGCGTGGGAAATCCCCCAGCGGGTGGCTTAGCTGCGAATCCGTTTCGCCTAAGTTTGTAAAAATAATTTCCTACCGAGTGGTGAGCCAGCCTTCCACTCGGGGGCTTAGCTGCGAACCCGTTTTGCCTAAGTATTTGAAAATCCTACCGAGTGGTGAGCCAGCCTCCCACTCGGGGGCTTAGCTGTGAACCCGTTTCGCCTAAGTATTTGAAAAATCCTACCGAGTGGTGAGCCAGCCTCCCACTCGGGGGCTTAGCTGCAGTCCAGTACTCGCTAAGTATTTGAAAACCCTACCGAGTGGAGAGCAACCCTCCCACTCGGGGGCTTAGCTGCAGTCCAGTACTCGCCTTAAGTATTTGAAAATCCTACCGAGTGGTGAGCCAGCCTCCCACTCGGGGGCTTAGCTGCAGTCCAGCACTCTCCTAAGTATTTGAAAATCCTACCGAGTGGTGAGCCAGCCTCCCACTCGGGGGCTTAGCTGCAGTCCAGTACTCGCCTAAGTATTTGAAAACCCAACCGAGTGGTGAGCAACCCTCCCACTCGGGGGCTTAGCTGCAGTCCAGTACTCGCCTAAGTATTTGAAAATCCTACCGAGTGGTGAGCCAGCCTCCCACTCGGGGGCTTAGTTGCAGTCCAGCACTCGCCTAAGTATTTGAAAAATCTTACCG
>NC_057806.1:82196396-82238155 GCF_018294505.1 Triticum aestivum | reverse complement strand
TTCTCCTTGAGAGCTTCACCACAAATACAACGTTCGCTCCATCCCACTCCGCAAGGACGACGAGGTACAGGTCGAGTGCCACCTTCTCCTTGGGAGCTTCGCCACAAATACAATGTGTGCTCCATCGCTGACCCGCAAGGACGACGAGGTGCAGGTCAACTGCCACCTTCTCCTTGGAGCTTCGCCACAAATACAACGTGCACTCCATCACCGACCCGCAAGGACGACGAGGTGCAGGTCGACTGCTACCTTCTCCTTCGGAGCTGCGCCACAAATACAAAAGTTGCCTCGAGTGAAGAACGAGTTCCACTCGATGGAGGATTCATGAAGATATTCAACGATAAACCAAGTTCAGATAAATCCTAAAGGTTCCGTACCACAGATCGAAGTGCTCGGGCATTCAGCCCGAAAGAGTTTAACGGTTACAAAAAACACTCGGCATTCCGAGGCAAATTTAAGGTGGGGCAGAAAAGTTTGTTCACTCCGCAGGAGGAGGACTGGCAGGCTCGACGAACTTGTCCAGGTCGACGCAGTCGGCGATCCGAGTGGCCACAGCGACGAAAGTCTCCATAAAAGATCGGAAGTCATGCTGCTGGGTGTTGGTGACCTTGATTGCTGCCAGCTTATCTTGTCGCACCTCCTTGCAGTGGACACGAACCAAAGACAGAGCCACGTCAGGGATCTCATTAAGTCGAGCCATCAGGGACTCAAGATCATTCTGGAGCGTGGCCTCTGGCCAAAGTGTCGTCTCGATCCGTGACGCGGCGACCTTTAGTCGAGCCAAGTAGTCCACAACACCGTCGATGCGGGATTCCAGTCGGAGCAGATTCATGGCAGTTTCATCTTTCACGGGAGAATTGATTGGGTCCAAGCCTGGCTCAATCCGCCCAGTCTCCTCCTCAAAGTTCTGGCAAAACTCTGCAATCACGATCCAAGGATAAGTCAATTTTCATACGCTGAGTCGACAAAAAACATCAGTCGGAACAAAATGTGTACCTTCAAGCTTGATGAACAACTTCTTGGCAAGGCTCCTCAGATAGCTCTCCAGATCGTCCCTCCTGCGAGCGATGCCCTCCATCTTCTTGTACAGGTTGAGATTGTCCTTCTTCAAGCGCGTGCACTCCTTGTTGGCTTCGTTCAAAGCAGATTTCATCTTGGTGTTCTCTTCTTCCAACTGGCCGACCGAAGCCAGTTTCTGCTCAGCCAGAGCGGTTCTATCGTCAGCTTCCTTTCGAGCAGCAGCCAAATCCTGATCCTTCTTCGCCAGAGCTTCCCTCAGTTTTTCTACAAAGAAATGGTGCTTGATTCAGAAAGAACAGAAGGGTACTCAAGCCTAAGACAAACCAGTCGACAAGCTCGTCTTACCATTGGTGTCGTCCTTGGCCTTTTGCAGCTCTGTCTTGGCCAATTCCAAGTCAAGGTTCAGTTGGATCTGCTGTTTCTCCAAGTCCGCAAAGCGAGCTCCAAGATCACAAGATTTCTGCAATCAGGGAGGAGAAGTTATTTTACAGTGAAAAACGACAAAGACAATAAATACTAAGACTACGGTCGACTGCCCGCAGTCCACCATAGTCTCGGGGACTACACCCAGTGGGTGAACTTTGCGTGCCCCCACCGGTTATGATCCCACTTGATTGGCCTGCCAGAGTCGAGTGTAGGGAGTAAAAAGAAGAGAAAGAAGAACTCAGACCATAGAGCTCAGACCACAGTCGACTGCCAGCAGTTGACCGCGGTCTCGGGGACTACACCCAGTGGGTGCACTTGGCGTGCCCCCACCGGTTCTGATCCCACTCGCCCGGACCGAGTGGAAGAGACAAACTACCAGTTCGGTTTACACTCAACGCGTCCAGACCACATCGAGCGAAAGAATCAAAATACAAAGACTACAGTCGACTGCCAGCAGTCCACCGTAGTCTCAGGGACTACACCCAGTGGGTGCACTCAGCATGCCCCCACTGGTTCAAAAATTCAATCGACGCACCCAGTGGGTGTACACATAAAAATATTTTTCGAAAGAGAGTCTTCAGATAGCATATCCTAACAGAACAAGCGGTGACCAACTAACCTGAACGTTGCTTTGGAGAGCCGAGCTGGCGTCGTAGGCGGCCTGACTGGCGTCCCGCACCGTCTTCATCTTCTCCATCATAATGCCCGCCTGGCGTATGGCTTCCTTGGCAGCATTCACTTCGTCATCTGGGACATGATGGGTCGCAAAAACTGAAGGTGGGTCGACAAGGGCCTGAGCAGTCGACAAAGAAGGCAAGGCACTCGACAATGGCACGGCGAAGGTAACAGAACCCTGATTGGCATCACCAGCATCATGAACGACTAGTTCCGCCCTCGGCGTCGACTGTGGCACCTTGCTTGCAAGAGCTTGCCTATTTTTCCTCGTCAAAGGCCTCTCAGGCTCTTCATCATCATCATCATCGGGGAGGTCAATAATGTTAGGAGCCGTTCAAAGTTCAATTGCCAAAATCACATCACCCAATGGTACACATTGCAGTTGAGTCGACCAAATCAAGACAGAATGGCCGAAATCTTACCCAGATTGGAAGTGGCCGCATCCTCCATTACCTCATCCTCGTCCCTGTAAGCTGAGGTCCCGGAAGTAGCAGCGCTGCTAGTTCCAAAGTTCGTCTGGTTAAATCAAGAAAAAACAAACAGCACGGAGCATCGAGTGAATACAAAGGGAGACACTCACACGGAAGCGACGGGGATGTCAATCTTAATCTTCGGCAACGCCTTTCGGGGCTTCGGCTCTGCAACTTTGGGATGCTTTGACGCTTTTTTGGTCGGGGTTGGTGAAGAGGTTCGAGGACGCTTTGAAGACTGACCAGCCTGAGCAGTCGCCTTTTCACGGGCGCTCGGTCGTTCTTGGTCAAGCTTGGATCGCCTCTCCCTGCGAGGAGGCGACTCGACTTCTTCTTCGTCACTTGAGTCGTCGCTTTCTTCGTCCCCTTCACCGTCAGAAGTCCATTCGCCACTATCGCCGCCGCTCGCCTCTCCTTCCAGATCTTGCTCTTGCTCTCCGTTGGGCATTGAATACATTTCGATAAGGGCCTGAAAGAAAGCAGGAAGAATAAAGTCAGTCGATGCAGTATAGACAGTTGCGCGAGTGAATTCAGATTACAATCAAAGCTCAGAATCGGACGTTCTCTGGTACATGGGACTGGTCGAATGGAGGAACTCTCCTGGCTCCCCTGGGGTTGTCCTTGTTTCCGGTCATGCCCGACAGCCACTTCTCCAGTGTGTCGTCATCGACCTCCTCCGGGTGAATCCAAGTGGAGTCGTCGAGACCCGAATACATCCACATCGGATGGTCTCGGGCTTGAAGAGGCTGGATGCGCCGCTGAAGGAAAACCTCCAAGAGATCCATACCGGTGACCCCGTCACGGATAAGCTGGACCACTCGTTCGACCAGCACCCTAACCTGTGCCTTCTCCTTCGGGAGCACCTTCAAAGAGGAGCGTTTCCTCACTCGGTCCATGGTAAAGGGAGGGAGGCCAGTCGACTGTCCTGGCGTCGACTGGTCTTTGCAGTAAAACCAGGTCGACTGCCATCCGCGAACTGAGTCGGGAAGAATCATGGCTGGAAAGGAACTTTTCCCTCTCATCTGAACACCAAGACCCCCACACATCTGAATCAGTTGTGTTCTCTCGTCACTCGGATTGGCCTTTTTCACCGTCTGGGAACGACAAGTGAAAATGCGCTTGAAAAGACCCAAGTGAGGCCGACAACCCAAGAAATTCTCACACAAAGACACGAAAGCAGCGAGATACACGATTGTGTTGGGAGTGAAGTGGTGGAGTTGTGCCCCAAAGAAATTCAGAAATCCCCGAAAGAAAGGGTGAGGAGGCAAGGAAAATCCACTATCGACGTGGGTGGCAAGGAGAACGCGCTCACCCTCCCGAGGTTGCGGCTCGGATTCCTTCCCCGGAAGCCGCGCCGATCCATGGGGGATCAGCCCTCCTTCGGCTAGGTCGTCAAGGTCTTCTTGGGTGATCGTCGAGCGGATCCAGTCGCCCTGGATCCAGCCCTTCGGCAGGCCGGCTCGTGAAGAAGATCCACCCCGACTGGTCGCCTTCCCCTTCGCCTTTGCCGTCACCTTCTTCGCCCGCTCCAGAGCTGCCGTCTTCTCCTTCCCCATTGTTGCCGGTGAGACGCGTACGAAGTGGTGGCACTGGGCGAGAGCGAGCGCGATGAAGAAGCCTGAAGAGGAGAAGAGAGAATGGGAACACACTGTTCAAGAGACCCCGGTCCGACGCCTTATATGAGGTCGCTTCCGAGTGGCTGACTGGTAGGCCCGGGCGGTCCTGTCAAATCCCGTAACAATCGCGCGCGCGATACGTGGTGAAAAAGGTTGCGCGGGGATCGAGGCGGCTCCGCCCTATCCCATCCAATTACTGCGGCCTCCCCCCTCCCGCGCGCTTCCCAAAATTTGGATCCTGCGAAATCTGCGGGCAGCAGAACAACTTGTCAGACCGAAGATCTCCTCCACGCTGTCACTCGGAGCCTTTCAAGTAAAGAAACTCACTCGACAAAAAACTAAGAATGGATCAAGGCGACTGAAAAGGAAGTTGATGTCATCACTTAGGTTCATTGATCCGAAACAAGATATGTTCATGGCAAGAAAAATGAGTCGGAGAAGTTCTCAACTCCTTCCCCACTCAAACCTCGATCCATTCGGGGGATAATGATGAATCTATGTACCTAGGGTAGGGTCATGGACTTGTCCCAGCTGCCCTACCCAAGGACATCTCAAGAAGAAATCACCTTTCAATCGACTTGGAGGTGTTCCACTCGACAGACTCGAAGACACTCGACCAAGAAGAAATCACTCGACCAAGATCCAACCACTCGATGGTCAGGAGACCTAAAGGCACTCTGCACGCTAACGGTCGGTTATTAAGTAGCTTTTATGGTCATCATAGCACTTTATTAAGGGCGTTACCAGTAACGCCCGACCTTAATGTATTAAAAACCCTGCACAACTGAGGGCCGGAGGGGCCCGACGAACTCTATATAAGCCACCCCCCTCCTTAGTGTAAAGGGTTCGCACCCCTGTAATTCATACACACATAATCTAGTCGACCGCCTCCGGGCTCCGAGACGTGGGGCTATTACTTCCTCCGAGAAGGGCCTGAACTCGTAAACCTCGCGTTCTTACAACTTCTCCATAGCTAAGATCTTGCCTCTCCATACCTACCCCCTACATTACTATCAGACTCAGAACCACGACACCCTGCGCCATAGGATTTAGACCGGCGTGCTGACCTCTCTGTTGTGCCTAGGTAGGGCTGCGACGTGTTGATCTTCCGAGATCGGGCATGAACCAGAAAAGTGTGTCCGGCCAAATGGGATCGAGCGTGTTGGGTTATGTGGTGCACCCCTGCATGGAAGTTAATCTATTCGAATAGCCGTGATCTTCGGTAACATGATGACTTGGAGTTGTACCTTGACCTTATGACAACTAGAACCGGATACTTAATAAAACACACCCTTCCAAGTGCCAGATACAACCCGGTGGTCGCTCTCTAACAGGGCGATGAGGAGAGGATCGCCGGGTAGGATTATGCTATGTGATGCTACTTGGAGGACTTCAGTCTACTCTCTTCTACATGCTGCAAGACGGAGGCTGCCAGAAGCATAGTCTTCGAGAGGATTAGGTACCCCCTCTTATTCCGGCATTCTGCAGTTCAATCCACATATGATACCGTTATTCTATTTGATACCAATGCATACATATGTAGTGTAGCTCCTTGCTTGCGAGTACTTTGGATGAGTACTCACGGTTGCTTTGCTCCCTCTTTTCCCCCTTTCTGTACCCGATTGCTGCGACCAGACGATGGAGCCCAGGAGCCGGACGCCACCGTCGACGATGACTCCTACTACACTGGAGGTGCCTACTACTACATGCAACCCACTGACGACGACCAGGATTAGTTAGGAGGATCCCAGGCAGGAGGCCTGCGCCTCTTTCGATCTGTATCCCAGTTTTTGCTAGCCTTCTTAAGGCAAACTTGTTTAACTTATGTCTACACTCAGATATTGTTGCTTCCGCTGACTCGTCTATGATCGAGCTCTTGTATTCGAGCCTTCGAGGCCCCTGGCCTGTAATATGATGCTTGTATGACTTATTTTATTTGTAGAGTTGTGTTGTGATATCTTCCCGTGAGTCCCTGATCTTGATCGTACATGTTTGCATGTATGATTAGTGTACAGTCAAATCGGGGGCGTCACAGCGATGCAGGGGAACTTGGCGGCGGGGACGGCTAGACCGGATCGGCCTGGTTGGCTTGGCGCAGGAGGTCCACACGGGCACTCGACAGGGTCAACGCGGGGATCTGTCACGGGGGCTGGTTCGTAGATGAAGCAGACGAGGCTGGCGAGCGAGGTAGAGGTGCATTCAAGGCATGCGCGATGCAGGGGGACTTGGCACAACTCCGGCGAGGGCGAGGGCAACTGGATCTGATCGAAGGGTCGCCGGACCTGGCGATTCCCGGTGGCGGCGATCCCTGGGGTGCTATGCTTGTTCTCTGTGGGGAAGAACAGAGAGAGGCAAGCATTTAAAAGAGAGAGATACATGAGAAGGAAACGGAGAGGAGAGGAAAGGAGCAGGGGCTCATCGGAGGGAACTTGGCGAGCAACGGGTAGCGGGCGACGGGAACGGGGCCGCGACTTTGCGGTGATGGGCGCGGTCAACAGGGATGGAGGCTCTGGGACGGTATGGGGTGACCCGGTGGTGGACTTCCATGGCCGGCGGCGCCATGGTTGGAGGTGATGGCGCTGCTGTAACCTGAAGACATAAAGAGACAGAGAGAACTAAGAGAGGGAACGAGAGGAAGTAAGAGAGAGAAGGGAGGAAGGGTGCGGTCCTGTTGGAGGTGGCGGCGAGGTTCGCCAGGGTAATGGGGTGGCGAGGTTGGAGGAGGCAGCTGCAGGATGGCTCGGGCTCCTCTGGTCGCTGGTGGTTGGGGACTCGAGCAGCGGAGAGGTGGCTGGGGATCAAGGGGAGGCACTGGTTGGTTGGGCATGGAAACTGAGGAGGAGCGGGGGCGGCTGTGGTTGGTGGTTTTGGATCGGGAGGGGGATCCCAAGGAGAAAGAGACGTGGGCTGGCGGCGGCACGAGGGACAAGCTTCCTAGAATTTAGTGTTTGACTAGAAATGGACAAAGGGGGACTATATATAGCAATACAAATCAGTTTAGGGCGGTTAGGTCCCTCCGATCATAATCGGACAGTCCAAGAAAAATAGGTTAGGAGACTGCAACGAGAAAACGATGATACTTTACAGATGTTTGGGGATGATCCGGACCCAACGGTGACAACGGTCTGGGTCGGGTTCGGGACAGCTTTCGGACGCGCGCGCGAGGAGAGGCGCGGGCTGACGAGAGAGGTTATGTTGGGCCTGGCGGTAGGTGGTGTCCTGTGTAGACGGACTAGGGAGGAAAAAGAGGGAAAACCCGGCTACAGTTTTCGGAGACCGAAAACGTCCGACGAAAACACCGACTATATTGCTGCTACAGTTTAACGGTTGGGCTATCAAACGAGCTCCGAATGCGATGAAAGTTGGCAAGCAGCCTACTGACAAAAAAACAACACCGTGCGCCAACTTTCATCCCATTCCGAGAACATTTCCCGGTCACTTACAAAATAATATTTCGGACGTGCTACGGGCGCGTGCAAGTGTGGACGGGCTCAGAACGGACGACGGAAAGAACTGAGAGACCCAGACGAATGCAAGTTTTGAACTCATGATGATGCAATGCACATGATGACATGGCAAGATGCGACATGCAAGCAAATGACATGGCAACAACAGCGAATAACTGGAAGACACCTGGCGCGTCGGTCTCGGGGCGTCACAACACTCCACCACTACAAGAGGATCTCGTCCCGAGATCTAGGATGGCACCGGAGAGAAACGGAAGAGGAAGAGGTAAAACAAAGTTGTTTCTTCGACAAACGAGTGAAACCAAAGAACCTTGAGAGGTAAAACCATTTGAGAAAAGAAAATAACAAAGATGATCGAAGTTGACAACTCTCCGTTAGAAAAGAGGAACGAGGAAGAACAAATTCGGACAGCACTCCGGTTGAAAAGAGATGCAAGACTTGATAAGATGAAAACAACTTGAGCAGAGGACACAACACTCCGATTGAGAAGGGAGGTAAAACTTGACAAAATGGGAAGAACTTGAAAAGAGGGCACGACACACCGGTTAAATGGATAAGCACAAAGAGAACACAGTCCTCACAATTCGAGATGATGGGTGAATAGAGCAACATCACAATGCATCCAGAAGAAATAATAGATGATAGATCATTGGAATGACAGAATGGTGAAGAAAAAGCCAACCTCTGCCACAATAGAGCTTGAAAAGGCATCCTTAGGATAAGGGTCGAACGGAGTTGTTGGAAAACCAACAACGAAAAGAGTAAGCTTGATGTGGGCTTATGGAAAACATCTCAAGACTGAGGTGAAATTCGGCCACTAACGGAAACGATAGATTGGATTGATGTGAACAAGGATACGAGAAACTTATTTCACCGGGAGGGTAAATGAAGAACTTGGGTCATTTATAAGCACCATAAATAGCAACAATCCTTAGGGAAAGCTTTAGGTGAAATATAACCCAAGATAACTCCAATGAAGAGATTGATGGATTTGCAAGGATCTCATGAACAAATTGAAAATGATGGGTTTAACATGTCATTTCGGCCGACTAGTGAATCATGAAACAAGAAGGGAGCCGTCAAAATGACATAACGCCGCCCCAAAAGATAAGGTAGAACAAATGCACTTCGGAATGCAAAACGAAGAACAGTTGAGCTCCTTTGAAAAGAATCTTGATGAACACTTTGGGAAGGAATTAAATCTTTGATGAACCATCATGTAGAGCCTCCATGAAGAACTCCGGTAATAGAAGAATGATCAAACGAAAAAAAGAGAAGTTAAAAAACACAAGGTGAAACCTTGCAATGATTAGAAGAAGCTTTGAAATGATATAATTGAGAGAACTTGGAACTCCAGGAAAGTATGAAGCACTTGAACCGAGAATTTAATCGTCGTGAACAAACTCCGGAAGAAGGGATTAACTTATGGATGAAACAAGAATAAGAATTACATTATGCTTATCCTTCACCAATTAAATTGATGACAACGAATGGATATGGCATACTACTTATTCTCGTAGACAGGATTAAGATAGATATTGCGCAAACTTGGAAAGGTCTTCAACGAACCTCCGGTAAGATTTGGAACGAGCGAATGAATTGATATGAGAACAACGGAAGAGGAATGTTGAACGAACCACAGTAAGAATTGAAAACGGATGAAGAAAGATAGCGAAACACCAGGAAGAATTAGAAAATGAACGAAGATACATGAGAGCGTTTAGATACAAGAGAACAAAAAGATCATGAACTGATTAGGGAATTTTTGATCGATGCACCGGTAATATATGGAGAATGAGAGCTGAAAGTTGAGAATGAATAAACCCGCAATGATGGTCTTCGGAGAATCAAACTGAAAAGAATCTTGAATTGCTCTAGATGGGTGAAAAGAATTCTCACAATCAAAACAATTTTGAGAGGATGGCAGCAAGCTTGAACTACACATCTCTGAGAGAACGGATAAGATATGGAGGAAAAACTCTTCTTCGGTCTTCAAAATCCGTGAATGACGACGAGAAACGCCATCAAGAATTGTTGAGACACTCCGGAATGACTAAAAGAGGAAAGGTTGAGCCAAAGATGAAAATAATTTGAACGATCTTGGAGAGGGCAATTGACTGATGATAAAACATTCTTACGTCAAACTTCGAAAGAATTTGGGAATAGCTCCGGTAAAATTGGAACAGTCAGGTAAGATCCTGGGAAAAGACCCGTGGGTTAGGGCCCACTCAAAAGATACACCGTTGAACGATTTAAAAGAGAGATTGCGCCGGTTGAATTAAATGGCTTGAAAAAGATAACATCCTCGAAAGAGCTTGAGCAAATTGAGAATGGAAACTTGAATCTTTTGAGATATCTTCCGCATTCCAGAAACAATTGAATAGCGAGAAGTGGAAGATTAAGAGGTGCATCGGCATGAGAAAGCATTTGAACCAAGGAAAAGGATATGATCGACAAAGCTTGAATTAAATCCACCGGAGAAGAAAAGAGAACGAAGAATAATAAACTTGAAGCTCCGTTAGTATCTTCCTGAGAATCACCGGATAAGGACATTGATGGAAAAGAATGAAGAGGCTTCCCATCAATAAGATGGATACTTGATTAAGATGTCTAAGTCCTTGAATAAAAGGGTGGGAGGGCGGAAAAAAAACAAAGGCAACTTGGGGACAGATGAAATGAACAATATTGGGAAAAACCGAGAGGTGATCTTGCGGATGTTGAAATGATCGGATCCACTTGAAGAGAAACACGCCGGTTGAAAAGGATTGCCATAACATTCTCGATTATCATGAAGGATTGGTATTCCCATAGGAGTATAAGAACACCGCTTAGGAAGAAGCATGGAATCAACATTTGACTTTGAAGCAACTCGAATACCACAACTCAAAACAAAACAAAGGATTGGCTTGCAGAATAAGCCGGAACAAACATATGATAGAGATTTCATCCGAAGTTTTCGTGGTGGGGCCCACACGGGCTCGATCGTACAACACCATCATGTACAAGGCCGTGCACATGACATACGAAGCGTCCCTGAGTCAGCATAGCCAAGGACTCTCTAAGACACAACGAGACCACTGTAAAACTAACCGTGGATAGGCGGACCACTAGATGTCGAACCCCAATCTCATATCATGCATCTGTCGGAAAGGTATCCTAGGAGCTACTTGAATTCCCACTTATAAATTCCCGAAACTTTCTGGTTATGCAATCAGGTGTTGGGGATACATGGGAAGCATAATATCTCACCCAAACTAACAAATCCTACATCCAGATGTATCCATCCTTCAACACATAACCAAGAAACCTTCGGAAATCGTTTACCTCAACCTTCGAAAAGCATCCGTTATACGAGTTATGGCAGTACTCCCGAACTCCCACCCCAGTACTGGGTGGCATCGAGGTTATCTCACCAACAACTACATAAAAGAGATTTTCGATGTCGGCGAACTCAGGTATTCTAGAACTGCAACGATAAAATTGTGACGACAACACCTCGGAGCTCAACTCCCCGGGACACTGCCACAAACCCTAAATGTAAGGAGGCACCAAGAACAATGTTCTCATCACAAAACCATCGGAACGATTCCAAGATATCCGTGTGATCCTAATTTGTTTTCGTGAAATTTGAGGAGAGGAGAGTCAAAACTTCTACGTCAGGAGGCCTCACCAGAGAAACGAAGGGACTCAGGAGTAAAAACAATCCTACTCTCCGATATATATACTCCTAAGACTCAAAACATTTTGTTCTAGACTCAACAACGTGAGCGATTCGATCAAGCAGGGGGCTCCTAAGTCGGGGATGGCTCTGATACCAACTTGTAACACCCACGATGCAGCTATATCTCCCACGTGTCGGGGCACGAGTTAGAGGCATAGCTGCATGGTAGGTTTGTCGCAAGAGGGGTAATCTTCACACAATCCCATGTACTGAATAAGAGGGGGATAAAGAATTGGCTTACAATCGCCACTTCACACAAATACAAGTTAAACATACATCATCCAGAATACAATCAAGGTCTGACTACGGAACCAAAATAAAGAAGACAACCCCAAATGCTAGATCCCAGATCGTCCCAACTGGGCTCCACTACTGATCAATAGGAAACGAAACAAAACAACAAACACGATCTTCATCGAGCTCCCACTTGAGCTTGGTTGCGTCATCTGCACTAGTATCATCGGCACCTGCAACTGTTTGGAAGTATCTATGAGCCACAAGGACTCATCAATCTCACACCCGCAAGATCAAGACTATTTAAGCTTATGGGTAGGAAAGGGGTAGTGAGGTGGAGCTGCAGCAAGCACTAAGCATATATGGTGGCTAACATACGCAAGTAAGAGCGAGAAGAGAAGCAACGCACGGTCGAGAAGCTAGAAGTGATCAAGAAGTGATCCTGAAACTACTTACGTGCAAACATAACTCCAAAACCGTGCTCACTTCCCGGACACCGCCGAAAGAGACCATCACGGCTACACACGCAGTTGATGCATTTTAATTAAGTTAAGTGTCAATTTCTCTACAACCGGACATTAACAAATTCCCATCTGCCCATAACCGCGGGCATGGCTTTGAAAAGTTCAAAACCCTGCAGGGGTGTCCCAACTTAGCCCATCACAAGCTCCCACGGTCAACGAAGGATATTCCTTCTCCCAGGAAGACCCGACCAGATTCGGAATCCTGGTTACAAGACATCTCGACAATGGTAAAACAAGACCAACAAAGCCGCCCGATGTGCCGATAAATCCCGATAGGAGTCGCACGTATCTCGTTCTCAGGGCACACCAGATGAGACATCCTACGAGTAAAACCAAACCTCAAGTTGCCCCGAGGTGGCCCTGCAGTCTACTCGGTTCGGACCAACACTCAGAGGAGCACTGACCCGGGGGGGTTAAAATAAAGATGACCCTCGGGCTCCAGAAACCCAAGGGGAAAAGGCTAGGTGAGGCAAATGTAAAATCAAGGTTGGGCCTCGCTGGAGAAGTTTTATTCAAATCGAACTGTCAAGGGGATCCCGTAACACCCAACCACGTAAGGAATGCAAAATCAAGTAACATAATACCGGTATGACGGAAACTAGGGCGGCAAGAGTGGAACAAAACACCAGGCATAAGGCCGAGCCTTCCACCCTTTACCAAGTGTATAGGTGCATTAGTTAAAATAAGAGATATTGTGATATCCCAACATATCCATGTTCCAACATGGAACAAACTTCAGCTTCACCTGCAACTAGCAATGCTATAAGAGGGGCTGAGCAAAGCGGTAACATAGCCAAACAACGGTTTGCTAGGAAAGGTGTGTTAGAGGCTTGACATGGCAATATGGGAGGCATGATATAGCAAGTGGTAGGTAACGCGGCATAGCAATAGAGCAAACAACTAGCAAGAAAAGATAGAAGTGATTTCAAGGGTATGGTCATCTTGCCTGAGATCCCGTAAGGAAGAAGAACGAGTCCATGAAGAAGACAAGCGGACATAGTCGAACGGATCCTCACAACTCTGAAAAGAAACCGAAGCTAACGAGAGAAGCAACCCGGAAAAAAGCAAGCAACATAGTAAACAACCATCACATAAACATGGCATGATGTGCAACCAAGTACGATACATGTCCGCTTCACATGAGGCATGGCATGGCGAAGTGCAACAAACAATACTACAAATTAAGTGGAGCTCAACATACAACAAGTTGCATATTGACGAAACACCACATCAATTATTTAGTTCTCTATCGTTTAGGTACTAAACTACCTATCTAGGCAAGTTTAAATGAGGTCGGAACAACAAGCAACAAGTCTGAAAAAATCCCCATATGCTTATTATGAATTTGGTGCTGTTCTGCCCTAAACACAATTTTAGAGTTATTAAACATGCAAAGCAAGTACACCATGTTAAACTATGCATTTTCTACCCCATTTACATATAAAGTTTATTAAATTTGGAGCTACGGTTATTTAGTTATGAAATAAAACATTTTAACATGGCAATAGGCAAAATATAAGCAAACATCATTTTAAACATTTTTAACAAGGATGAAAGTTGCAAATTATTAATCTACACAAAAATCTAAGCAAGTTTCATATATAATTTATTTTAATCCGATGCACGGCTCTGAAGTTATTATATGCATGAACATGGAGGGGTTTTCTACAAAATCTACAATGATAATTAGCAAAATCGTTCGGGAAAAAAATAGGCACTCGGGCCGAAATTGAACAGGAATCCCAACAGGGAAACTCCGGGGGTGGCTGCTCACCCTGGGCCTACGGGCCGGAGCAGAGCAGAGCTGGGCTGGGCCGCGGCTTTGAGTGGGCGCGGTCAACGCGAGCGCTCTCCTCGCTCGCTCGCTCGATCTGGCAGCGGCGCGAGCAGAGGCGCGATGCAGGGGAACTTGGCGGTGGGGACGGCTAGACCAGATCGGCCTGGTTGGCTTGGCGCAGGAGGTCCACACGGGCACTCGACAGGGTCAACGCGGGGATCGGTCAGGGGAGCCAGTTCATAGATGAAGCAGATGAGGCTGGCGAGCGAGGCAGAGGTGCATTCAATGCACGCGCGATGCAGGGGGACTTGGCGCAACTCCGGTGAGGGCGAGGGCAACCGGATCTGATCGAAGGGTCGCCGGACCTGGCGATTCCCGGTGGCGGCGATCCCTGGGGTGCTATGCTTGTTCCCTGCTGGGAAGAACAGAGAGAGGCAAGCATTTAAAAGAGAGAGATACATGAGAAGGAAACGGAGAGGAGAGGAAAGGAGCAGGGGCTCATCGGAGGGAACTTGGCGACCAACGGGCAGCGGACGGCGGGAACGGGGCTACGTCTTTGCGGTGATGGGCGCGTTCAACAGGGATGGAGGCTCTAGGACGGCACGGGGCGACCCGGTGGTGGACTTCCATGGCCGGTGGCGCCATGATTGGAGGTGATGGCGCTGCTGTAACCTGAAGACATAAAGAGACAGAGAGAACTGAGAGAGGGAACGAGAGGAAGTAAGATAGAGAAGGGAGGAAGGGCGCGGTCCTGCTGGAGGTGGCGGCGAGGTTCGCTAGGGCAACGGTGTCGCGAGGTTGGAGGAGGCAGCTGCAGGATGGCTCGGGCTCCTCTGGTCGCTGGTGGTTGGGGACTCGAGCAGCGGAGAGGTGGCTGGGGATCGAGGGGAGGCACTGGTTGGTTGGGCATGGAAACTGAGGAGGAGCGGGGGCGGCTGTGGTTGGTGGTTTTGGATCGGGAGGGGGATCCCAAGGAGAAAGAGACGTGGGCTGGCGGCGATGCGAGGGACAAGCTGCCTAGAATTTAGGGTTTGACTAGAAATGGACAAAGGGGGACTATATATAGCAATACAGATCAGTTTAGGGCGGTTAGGTCCCTCCGATCATAATCAGACGGTCCAAGAAAAATAGGTTAGGAGATTCCAATGAGAAAACGATGATACTTTACAGATGTTTGGGGATGATCCGGACCCAACGGTGACAACAGTCCGGGTCGGGTTCGGGATAGCTTTCGGACGCGCGCACGAGGAGAGCCGCGGGCTGACGAGAGAGGTTAGGTTGGGCCTGGCGGTAGGTGGTGTCCTGTGTAGACGGACTAGGGAGGAAAAAAAGGGAAAACCCGGCAACATTTTTCAAAGACCGAAAACGTCCGACAAAAAGACCGACTATATTGCTGCTATAGTTTAACGGTTGGGCTATCAAATGAGCTCCGAATGCGATGAAAGTTGGCAAGCGGCCTATTGACAACCAAACAACACCGCGCGCCAACTTTCATCCCATTCCGAGAACATTTCCCGGTCACTTATAAAATAATATTTCGGACGTGCCGCAGACGCGTGCAAATGTGGACGGGCTCAGAACGGACGACGGAAAGAACTGGGAGACCCGGACGAATGCAAGTTTTGAACACATGATGATGCAATGCACATGATGACATGGCAAGATGCGACACTCAAGCAAATGACATGGCAACAACAGCGAATAACTGGAAGACACCTGACGCGTCGGTCTCGGGGTGTCAGAACAGGTGGTGTTTGCCATTGTGAGAGTGAGTGAGAGAGAAAGAGAGAGCACAACAAGAACATATCCTCTGAGAGAGAGGAAGGAGGGAGGTTATGTCCAGATTTGCTGCATCTCACTAGACAATGTTGAATCTGGTAATTGGAGGCTCAAACGTATTTGGATTGACACCAAACTTGATGAGCTCGTTCCTTAATTTGAATACTTCAATCTGGTTAGCTGGTTTGAGTATTGGGTTAGTGGAGCATCTGATTTTGAGAGTGATTCTTTTAGTTCGAGTCTTGAGTTCCTTGTGTGTGAATTTTTATTTCTAATTTCATCTCTATGCTCTTTGGTGTCGCAGTTCAATGACATCATAAGCATAGTGTTTGGCTCTAGCCCAACGGTGACGCTCATGGCCGCGCCACTTCTGGACGACACGCTGGAGCCCATGGCCAACGAGTACGATAGAGGGCTCTTATGGTTCACTCCATTTTTGCGCCGCCGTAAAGGGTACTCGAGCCATAGGAACAAGGAGTTCTACAACTACCCGATCTGGGTCCATGACTTGGTTCCAAACCAATTTCTCTGATTCTAGAGGGGGTACTGTTAATTATATGTGTTGTTGTGCAATGTAAATCCTCTTCGTTTCTTGTTAGCATTTTACCCCCTGTGGCCCATAGCGATTAGTGTGGTCACATATTTCAGCTTAGTTGGATATGGTACAATGAGTCAATGATGTTAGGACTTTCGCCGTTGTTATAGTTGGCCATTTGGGCCAACATGTTGGTTACAATGGTTGACATAGAGTTTTATTGTCCGAGTGTATGTTGTCTGTCTCTAGGGAAAAATGAATGCAGAAGGATAGTGCCTCAATTATGAATTACCGAGGCAGTGATGTGCCAATGAAATTTTCAGTGCATGTGTTGGAACATGAAATCTTTGCAAGTAAACTGACCTGATTTTCTTTTGCATTTTGTCGGAAGATGCTCAAAAGCAAAGGCAGGGATGATAGTTGGTAGGTGTATGTACTTTCAGCCCTAATAATTGCATGGATTCACATGGTCTTCTTGCCATATCTTTTGGTCCATAGAGCAGAAGCACTTGAAGAGACTACTGATGACAGGAAAAAGATGCATTTGTTTTCATTCGTAGAGGTGAGACAAGAGCTCAATATTCCCGATGCCTCACACTCTCGCAATAGAAAAGGGCCAAGGCCTGCATCTATTGTGAGAGTGTGAGGCACTGGGAAAATGGAGTTGTTGTGTCGCCAAGAACCTCTTTTTTGCAATGGTCGAGGCTACCAAAACTGCACAACTTGCTCTTGCATGCACCAGGGAAGTTGAATCTTGTCAACTGGAGTTCTTGTGCAGTGGGCTGGAACTTTTTTGTAACCTATAGTGCCTGCATTATGGAGAATGTCTTGTTACACCCTTATGACACCCTCCTAGACCTAGTCTCAGTGTTGTGCATACTCCAATACATATTTGCAGTGTTGTGATGGAAGTATATCATCATGTTTGAGCACGAATTTCTATAATTAAGGCATTGCATGAGACCACATAGCGCATCCCGGGTGTAGTGCTATGATATTTTCTGGTCTATAAAAGAGTGGGGGCCCCCTTTGGGTTACACCATCATTTCTATCATATAGCTAGAGAGATGAACATTCTGTTAGATTTCTAGCTTTCTTAGTCTCTTTGGGGGAGAGAAAGCAAGCTTACAGTGCTTTGGATGTCAAAAATGAAACAAATTTTAATTGTTTGTTGCCCCTTATAAACTAGAGTGCTTGAGTCGATTGTGGAACTACTGGGTCGTTTATGTGACTACCCCCAACTTGGGAGGTTGGGGAAATGAGACATGACTCTAAGTATAGTGTCATCAATCAACTACTTGTGGAGGAGGCATGATTCAAACTTTTTTCCGTTCTTCCCGTAACTTTCGGTAGTGGATTCAGTTGGGCATAATTTATTTAGTACTTGTATATCGCTTCATGATTTACATATGTGCTACCAGATAATCCTGATGATAACCACCACTTACCATCGTAATAGATATTTGAATCGTGTGCAATTGTCTGGAGAGTCGATGAGCTACCAGTCATCTTGGTAGCAGTGGAGGCTCGAGCTTTGGCTTCGCCAGTGGGGAGGAGTATGGAACATATTTGCCATTCCACTACACGTAGACGCAGACGACCACATGCGTCGGGATTGAGCCCCGCTTCCGCCACGACGAGATTGTTGGTGTTGGCAGGAGGTCCTATTCCCCGATCCGTGCGGTGGAAAGCGAGCCAACACGTACCCCTCGCTCCCCCGCTCTTTTGAGTTGGCCCACGTGCGGGGCGGGGCTTCACAGTTTTTTGTCTTTTCTTTTTCTTTTTTACCTTTAGTATTTACCTTTTTATTTTTTTGTCTTTAGTCCTTTTGCTTCTTTAAAGAATGTTTGAGATTTCAAAACAGTTCTGAATTTTAAAAAATATTCACTAATTTTATCAGAATATCCACAATTTTTTGAAAATGTTCCTAGATTCCAAAATGTCTTCTGATTTTTTAAAATATACCCATATTTTATAATGTAGATGAATTTCATAAAATATATATTTTAAATGTTTTAAATTTAAAAAATTGAAAAAATGTTACAGTAACAAACTTGAGAGATGTTCTTGAATTCAAAAAAATGTTCCAAATTTCTAAAAATGTTTGCGCAAATTCAAGAAATGCTTACGAATTTCAAAAAATGCCGCCCATGCAAAATGTATTCTCAAAAAAGTTCACAAATTTCAAAAAATGTTCACGAATTCAAAAAGTGTACGTAAATTTCAAAAATGGTTCCCAATTTTTTTTAAATGCCCTACAAATTAAAATGGGAAAATAATAAAAATGAAACCTAAAGAAAAATATATTAAAATATAAAAACCGACTTAGGGAATGTTCAAGAACCTACCCCGAACCGGTGCAAGAAAGGCACGTGAAATTCCCGAATATGGGCCAACCCATATCTGTTCGAGCAGTGATGGTGTGGGAGGGGGGTTGGTGCCCATTGCCTACCATCTGGGGAGGTCCCTTTAGTATCCCAAAACTGCTTAGCAACGGTCGGACAAGTGGGTAATGTTGGGGTGAACCAAAAAAGTTTGGGTAGAGCCGGATCTAAGTGTTGGCTAGGTAAACGCCTCGTGGTAAGAGGAGTAGTTATGAACCCCGTGGACCACCCCCATGGGGGCGGTGAAGGGAAAGCTCCCATTGGTAGAAAAAAACCAGAACCCCTTGGGGTTATCCTGCACTTGGAAGCAGAACTAGGAAAAGGAAAAAAATATAGTGATAGTTTTATTCTTCATCGCCATAAGTAAATACGTCATATGCACTTATGATTGGAACTCTAGCAAGCATCCGCAACTACAAAAGATCATTAAGGTAAAACCCAACCATATCATTAAGTATCAAGTCCTCTTTATTCCATACGCGACAACCTCCTTACTCGGGCGTAAGCTTCTGTCACTCTAGCCACCCACCATAAGAGAATCATGAACGTATTGCAACACCCTACAGCGGGGATCCCTCACATTTGCGCAACACGGAGGGCGCCATAGGACTTCACCAAAATAAAATATACAACTCAAACCAATCATGATCATCAATCAACCCATAGGACAAAACAGATCTACTCAAACATCATAGGATAACCACATATCATTGGATAATAATATATAGTGTTGAGCATCATGTTTAAGTAGAGATTATAGCGGGGAGAAGAGGTGTTACACTACTGCATAGAGGGGTAGAAATTTGGTGTTGACAGTAGCAAGGTTGTTGGTGAAGATCGTTGTCACGATCTTAGCCCTGGCGGCACTCCGGCGCCACCGGGAGAGAGGGGGAGATAGCCTCCCTCCTTATTCTTCCTTGGCCTCCTCCCCCTAGATGGGAGGATGGTTTCCCCTTTGGTCCATGGCCTCTATTTCTCTCTCTCTCCCTCTCTCTCTCTCTGTTATCTTCTGTTTCATGTTTTTGTTTTCTGGCCGAAAACTGTTTCTTATATTACCGGAGATCCATTACTCCGATTGCATTGAAGTTTTAACACGAGTTTTTCCTGGATATAAGCTTCCTTGCGCCTGAAGTAGAGCCCCAACTGACTTACAGGGTTCCCACAAGGCACCACCGCACGCCGGGGGGTGCTGGCGCGCCCAGGTGTCTTGTGGAGGCTGTGGGCCTCCGTTTGCGTTGATTCCACCTCTCGAAAATCATGTATATTCCAAAATAATTCTCCATAAAAAATTTATCACGTTTGGACTTTGTTTGATATGGATATTCTGCGAAACAGAAAACATGCAACAAACAAGAACTGGCACTGGGCACTGGATCAATATGTTGGTGCAAAAAAATAATATAAATGTTTCCAAAAGTATGTAAAAGTTGTATAATATTGGCATGGAACAATCAAAAATTATAGATACGATGGAGACGTATCAGGAGGCCAGGTCCGACTCACCTGAGGCAGCTGCACTCGAAGGGGTTGTGGGGGAGTCGCGACCGTCATCGCAGGAGGGGGCAGCCTCCTAGCAGTGGTGGGTCGTGACGGGGGCCGGTGCCATGCCGGGTGCGCATCAAGAGGCTCTGTCAAAGTTGCGGCCGAAGGTGGTACTTGGTGAAAAGGAAATACCCTCTCGTCAACGTACATGTGCTAGGAAGTGTACACACGGTGGGAGACATGGTCATAACACCGGTAGCCTTTGGTGTTGGAACGGTAACCAAGGAAGATGCAAGGAAGGGATCGTGGTGCGAGTTTGTGTGGGGTGGTAGACGCGATGCTAGGATAACAAAGACACCCAAATGTGCAAAGACCATCATACAATGGAGGAGCACAAAAGAGAAGTTCGTGAGGGGCATAGTTCCAACGAGGACGACGGGGTCTAATGCTAAGAAGAAGAGTGACGGTGGAGAGAGCATCGGGCCACAACTGGGGAGGTACATTAGAATGAAAGAGAAATGTACAGACGCAGTTATTAAGAGTGCGTAAGATGCGCTTAGCACGGCCATTATCACTACAAAAAAAGACACATCCGTGACATTTTGGGCCAAATGAATTTTTTTTCTGTCATACATATGACACTTCTATGACGATAATTGTGACAAAACCTGGTATCATCATAGATGTGGTGGGCTCCTACTTCTATGACAAAAAATCATGACAGAAAATGGGCTTTTCGTCCTGGGCGGGCCGGAGACGCAGCTGCATGACATTCTTTGGACCGTCCATGACGGAAAAAATTGTGGTAGAAGCGAGGGGGGGGGGAAATTTCGAGGAGTTCCCGGTTATGGTGGGAGGTCGGGGGCCGAGCGATGCGTGTTTCTCTCGTACACATACGCGCGTGTGTGCGAGGCGTTGGGTCTAACTAAACCCGAGCGAGGCGTTGGGCTCTAACTGAACCCGAGCGATTGCACTGCAGGCTATGCGTTACTGAACCCGAGCGATCGATCGATGGCTGTTAACTGAACCCGATCGAGCGATTCCTTCACTACTGCTGCTAACTGAAGCCGATCGATTGGATGAACAGTGAGCATTGCGGGGGGTGGATGAAGAGTGAGCGGTGGCGTTGCCTCTGGATGAATAGGACCCCGTGGTGTGGAGGGCTGGATGAACAGTAGATGGTGGAGGGGTGCCCGTGGAGGGGTGGTTGAACAGGACCCCGTAGTGTGGCTGGATGAACAGTAGACGGTGGAGGGGTGGTTGAACAGTAGTCGGTGGAGTAGCGCGCGGTGGAGGCTGGATGAACAGGAGCCCGTGGAGGCTGGAGGAGGTCGACGGTGGAGATGAACAGTATCCCATGGAGTCCCGTTTTGTGGTATGCCACACCCCTCCCGATGAACAGGACCCCCGTTTCGACCGTAGGAGGTCCATTTCGTCCGTTTTGCGGTACGCCACACCCCTCCCGATCAACAGGACCCCCGTTTCGACCGTAGGAGGTCCGTTTCCTCCGTTTTGCGGTACGCCACACCCCTCCCGATCAACAGGACCCCTGTTTTGACCGTAGGAGGTCCGTTTCCTCCGTTCTGCGGTACGCCAGGCCTCGTTTCCATCGCCTGTTCCGTCCAAGCCCTCCCGATGAACATGACCACGCATTCCGTTCCGACCCAGCCGGTTGGCTCCCACGCGTTCCGTTGCCTCCCGATGAACACGACGCATTCCGTTGCCTCCCCATGAACACGACGCATTCCATTGCCTCCCCATGAACACGACGACGACGTTGTTTCTCTGTTACGACCCAGCCATGTACACAAGCCCTCGCCGTACATATGCGCGAGTAGGTGTTCGGGACCCCACCGTATGTACACATACGTGGCCGTATTTTCTTTCTTGCACCCTGGCCGATGTACGTACGTGTATATGCTATGTGCACGCCTCTACTACGACATGTGCGCGCCTCTACATCCACCAGTATATATGTACGTACACGTTCGCGACCAGAGTGACAACGCTACGTACGCTTCGACCAGGTGGGTCCCGACTGTCAGGCACTTCCTTGTGTGCGAAGATGTAGCTGGTGGGTCCCAGCAGTCAGGGGGGAAAATCGTTTTTTTTTTGCCCGGACGCACTTCCTTGCGTGCGAAGATGTAGCTGGTGGGTCCCAGCAGTTAGGGGGGCGAATTTTTTGTTTTTGCCCGGACGCACTTCCTTGCGTGCAAAGATGTAGCTGGTGGGCCCCAGCAGTCAGGGGGAAACATTTTTTTCACGAAATACAGTGGCCCGTCCGATGGGTCCCAGCTGTCAGGTGGAGGAATCATTATTTTCCGCATAATAAGGAGGCACTTCCTTGCTGCGGCCGTGGACCCAGCTGTCAACCTCTCCACGTACAGTCCACGTCCGTTGGAAGTCGTTCCTTGACCACGTTGACCATGCCGCAACGAGAGCACCAGGGCGGTGGACGACGGCGAGGCCTAGGAAGAGGGCGACGCAGAGCCGGGGAAGACGCGGAAGTGGAAGCCCGCGCGGAGAGGAGTACGAGGGTTCATTGGTTCGGCTGCGGTGTGAGGCTGCCGTCGCCGTAGGGCCTGGCCAGCGGTGGGAATAGTAGGGGGCGATGAGGCCTCCACGGCAGCACATCCGGCCACGGGAGGCAGGAGCATGCGGCATGACCGGCGCTGCTTTGGGCGGCTGGAGCAAGAAGACCAGAGGTTGAAGAAGCACTACAGCCGTTGGATGGACATCGTACGGTCACTAGAGCTAGAATCGTTTATATTTACTAAGTTGACAAAGCCCTCCATCCCCGTCAACTTAGTAGGCCCACAAGTCAGCCTCCCACCAAGGTGGGTCCTAGCTAGCAGGGGGGTATTCATTTTTTTGTGCGTAATAAGGAGGCACTTCCGGTGGGTCCGAGCTAACAGTAGGGGGAACATTTTCTTTGCGAAATACGGTGGCCCGTCGGGTGGGTCCCAGCAGTCAAGGGCAAACGTTTTTTCGCAAAATACTGGTGGGCGTCCGGTGGGTCCCTGCTGTCAGGTGGAGGAATAATTATTTTCCGCGTAATAAGGAGGCACTTCCTTGCAGCTGCCGTGGACCCAACTGTCAGCCTCTCCACGTACAGTATTCTTCTGATGGAATTCGGTTGTTGACCACATTGACCATGCCGCGCCGAGAGCACCACGGCGGTGGATGACGGTGAGGCCTAGGAAGGGGACGACGCGGAGCCGGGGAAGACACGGCAGTGGATGCCCACGCGGAGAGGAGTATGATGGTTCACTGGTTAGGCTGCGCTATCGTCGTCGCAGAATAACAGGGGGTGTGGGTGAGTGGAGTGGAGGGATGGCCTGGCCAGCGGTGGGAGTAGTATGGGGGCGGTGAGGCCTCCGCGGTAGCACAGCCGGCCACGGGAGGCAGGAGCAGGCGGCACAACCGGCGCTGCTTTGGGCGGCTGGAGCAAGAAGACCAAAGGTTGAAGAAGCACTACGGCCGTTGGATGGACATCGTATGGTCAGTCTAACTAGAATCGTGCATATTGAGTAAGTTGACAAAGCCCTTCGTCCCCATCAACTTAGTAGGCCCACTATATTTGGTCCCAGCTAGCAGGGGGAGTATTCATTTTTGTGTGCGTAATAAGGAGGCACTTCCTTGCGTGCGAAGATATAGCTGGTGGGTCCGAGCTGTCAGCGGCGGTAACATTTTTCTCGCGAAATACAGAGGCCCTTTCAGTGGGTCCCAAATGTCAGGTGGAGGAATCATTATTTTGTGCATAATAAGGAGGCATTTCCTTGCGTGCGGCCATGGACCCAGCTGTCAGCCTCTCCACGTACAGTCCACTTCAGATGCATGTCGGTCGTTGACCACGTTGACCACGCCACGCCGAGAGCTCCAGGGCGGTGGACGACGGCGAGGCCTAGGAAGGGAACGACATGGAGGCAGGGAAGACTCGGCAGTTGTTTTTGTTTCCCATGCGGAGGGGAGTACGATTGTACGAGGGTTTACTGGTTCGTCTGCCGTCACCGGAGAATAACAGCAGGTGTGGGTGAGTAGAGGGATGGCTAGGCCAGCGATGGGAGTACGGTGGGGCGGTGAGGCCTGCACGGCAGCACAGCCGGCCGCGGGGAGGAGGGAACAGGCAGTCCCGCCGGCGCTTGTTTGAGCGGCTGGAACAGGAAGAGCAGAGATTGAAGAAGCATGACGGCCGTTGGATGGACATCAAACAGTATACATGCCATCTGTGGAAAGCCTCAAATCTATGGAAAATAGCATACAACCCGTCTGCCATTATTTCAAATAATTTACAGCCCATTTGCTAATTCTTACGGGTTCTTTTGGAGCCCATATTCTTTTTGTTAGCATTACAACCCATATTGTGGCCACGGTTAAAAAATTATACGAAATTTTGCATATGTCGGTGCGGTCTAAACTGTTTTTAATCCTGAAATTTCGAGTCACATTCAGACTGATTTTAAAAATAAATGTATATCAATATAAAATCCAATAAATTGTCCATGCATAAAAATCAATGCAATTTAAAATCTTGAAATGAAAAAAAAGATATTTGAAACTAATTGCCGGTTTGATGTGTTTTAAAAATGTACAACCCATTTCTCATTACTGATAGGCCATTTTCTCGGCCAGCCGAATGAAGCTCTCCTCGTCTTGAAAGATTTGCAGTCCAACAAGCCTGATAAAGCGACTTACTTGACAAATCACAAAAAAAAACTGGGCTAGCCATTTTCAGAAAGAAAGAAAAACTATTGGGCTGGTTTGTGGTAAACATAAAAGAAAAGGCTGTCTAGACAGGCCAGAGTGTCCCGCACAGCCCAGTTGACACCCTGCTTCCGTCTCAAAAACAAATTAGATAAATGCCACTCCAATTATGGCAATTCATAAAAATGCCACTGCAATTTCCAAACTTTGAAAAATGCCACTGCAATTTTTGCAAACTTTGAAAAATGCCACTGCAGTTTGCAAACTTTGAAAAACACCACTCCAGACTTCGGAAAATGCCACTAGAAATGGCATGAAATGGCATTTTTCAAAGTTTGGAAATTGCAGTGGCATTTCTCGGATACACCAGATTTGGAGTGCCATTTATCAAATTAACCCAAAACAAAAATAACTGGGCGAGCTGCTGGGTCCCTGGTGTCAGCCGCTCGTTGTGCGATTCTCTCGTTTATTGACTACGTTGACAATGGCATGGGACCCAAATGTCAGAAATCCACTAGGAGGAGCCATTTTTTATTGGCTTGAAATAAGGAGGCACTTGCTTGCGTACTGCCATGACCTTGGCGGGTCCGTGCTGTCATCCTCTCCACATACAATCATCTCCTGATTGTGTACGCGTCAACTTGCTAGGCCCACAAGTCAGCCTCTAAACCCGTGGAGGACAAATACAACCCATTTAAAAAAATAACAGCCCATTCCATACGTTCAAATGGAAAGTTCAACATTCAGAGCAAAGTAACAGGTCTGATCCACATATAGAGTACTGAACTTTCACGTTGACAACCATCATAGCCAAGTTAACTATCTACTCCCACTAATACTCTAGTAGCGTACAAGTACTAACTTACTCTTAGCTAACTAGATGATGCCGGCCACCATCTGTGGTACACGCTAAACGCCGGCACCGGCGTCGTGCGCCTCGCCTCGGACTTGCAAGAGGTGCGATAGGGCGCGTTGCTCGCGTGCGATGGCCCTTTCCATGCCGGCGTGGTCCACCGAAGCTTCGGCTTCCAAGCGGGAAACCCACTTGACCAGCTGGTAGTAAAAATCGGCGTCGTGAACGTGTGCGTGCCCGACAGCCTCCAGGGCGCCGGCCTCCACGTAGTCAGCCTAGTTGTGGGTGCTCTGCTCGTGACTCAGAGCAACGATGCGCTGCTGCTCCATGTCCCGCTGGCGGCACAAATCGGCGATACGCTGCTCCTCCGCCAGGTGGTCGCGTTCCAACAACTCCTGCTCCTCTGCCATGTGGTCACGCTCCAACAACTCCTCGATCTCCGCATTGCCATCTAAAGACAGATAGAATGCCTCCTCCCTCCGTCTGCCTTCCGGTGAAAACCCAAACACTAGTTCCGGCGGTGACCGCCTCCGGCGTCGCCTACCACGGACGGGCGGGGGCATGGCGGACGTGGCGAGCGACGTCGGGCCGGTGGGGGCTTATGAGGATATGGCGAGTTGGGTCACGGTGGCACCGGAGAAGGCCGGGAAACAGTACTTATAGGTGGAAGGTAGCGCGACGGTCATCGGAATTCAATGCATAATGGCTTAGCGTGCTAGCTTGCCATGGAAAACTAGAGAAACTAAAATTATGACTCTGCCGTCCCGTCCCGTCTGGGTCACACGCCGGCATGGCAGTCAAACGAGTGCACTCAAATCATCTCCCTCCTTGTCAATAATGATTCCACGGATTTAAAAAGCCCGCAACAATTAAAGCGTATCTTTTTCGCATTAGTTAGTTGCCTTAATTACGGCCGGCTGCATGCAGACACTCAGAATCGCTCGCAGGCAGTACGCAAAGCAGCATGCAACGAGTCGCAGCCGAGGGCACGCATGCAGCCACTTAAATCGTTGGAATTAATTAGGCTTAAACTTATAAATGCCGTTAATTATTGCCATGCCTTGGTCTTGCTGCTTTGCTCATGGGACTAATAAACCCGACGGAGGGAGTACCTTGATTGGTGAGAGGTTTGAATTAAGCCCTGCAAACCAGAAAGGAGGTGCTAGTACGTGTGTGATCTGCTATTTATTCGTGTAGGATCGAGTAGGTCGTTTCTTGAATTGAGCCCTGCAAACCGGAAAGGAGGTAGGACGTGCGTGATCCACTATTTATCCATGTAGGATCGATGGTGTAGCTTGTCAGTTTCTTCAGAGGTAGGCATTTTTATCCGTGTAGGATCGATAGTGTAGCTTGTCAGTTTCTTCAGAGGTAGGCATTTTTATTCAAAAAACTACCACTTCGCATCTTGCGTCGCAAATAAAACTGTCAGGAGCGCATTTGTAGGCTAGCTAGTGCTCGATCAGTAACTTGTAAACACCGAGCGAACAGAAATAAGTAACTGTTAATGCATCTCAATGATTCACAGATCATATACAAATATGTAGCTCCAAAAGCAAAGATCAGCCACTTGGATCTTGCGTCACAACTAAAACTAACTAGTACGATTCCCATACATAAGATCAACATGTTAATGCATCTCAATGATTCATAGATTATATACAAATATGTAGCTCCAAAAGCAAAGATCTAGGAAAAACATCTGTTCTTCCTACTAACATGGATGCTTCTCTTGGCCAACATTCAATACAGACTGAAAGACAAATTTGTTTGTGAAGTCTACAATTCCTCTTACAAACGTAAGTGGTTTCACCAACAGCTAGAACCATGAGAATGAACCACACATGATGGAGGAACATCCACTGCAATATGATTTGGTCTTCTCTCGATCACACCGCGAGACTATTTTCGGAATACAAACTTTAACTTAGTCAAAATGATGCCCATTGTATAATCAGACCAAAGCAATGAAGCACCTAGTGTTGGCCAATAAATAGTACATTACTACTTTTCTGCAGTCCATGAAGTGACTATCCAATCTTTGTGTGTCTATTTTCAAATGGCACTGCATGCAGTGACTATACTATTCTATTGTGCAGTTCAACCAAAATTGCGGACACTTTGTTTGTTTGCCAAATAGCAACGGGCAGACATCTCTGGCTGCACAAATATCAAGCAGCTAGTAAACATATACCACACCTTGTATTTTCGGTTTAAACATGTCTCTTCCACTTAGCATCTGCCATGTTCTGCACTGGATAATCTGATATAGTTTTTTTTTGCCCTGGACAATTTCATACTGAATTGATTTGCTAGTTCAGAGCATAAATATAGCTCCTATTCTTCATCAGACCAAGGATATCCATGTTCGCAATGATGGAAGAGGTGAAATCGATACAACCGAAATTGAGCATCCAATCATTGAATCTTGTCCTACACCTCCAATGTAGGTCCACCCTGCCAATAAATTCACATGCAAACCACTAGTATTACTATCTAATGACAGTACAAAAAGAGTAGCAAACCATGTACCTTCGTAATGAACAGCTCATAGTGCCACCAATTGCATATAAAGGTTTGGAAAAAAACATGCTCCTAATGTTGAACCAGTTGGACTTTTTGTGCAGTTCCACTAAAATCGAGTATCCCTGTTTGCATAGATATTGAAAATGTGATTACTCTAAAAGTGGCACTAGTTGAAGCATAGACTCACAAATATGAGCATTCCAATTTCTTAATGGGAAAGGGTAGCAAGACTATTTCTATCCACCTGTTGAAGGAATAAATAAAGCAACAGCGGCTGATGTTAGGAAGGCATACATAGTTTTTTCTGAAAAACTGAGCCATTCCTGACCTTTCCTCTTCTTTTAAGAAAATTTTGTGCAGTTCTACTAAAATAAAATGCCATCACCGCCTTGACAATTCAGTGACACTGTACAAAAGGAAATGACTTAACATTACATCATGATGTCAGGTATGTAGTCGACAGGCATTAGAGACAAACATATAGACCTCCTCCAATAACATAATGAACATTAGTTTTAACAAAGGTGTGACTAGCTTTACCAAGATAATTTGAGTGAACTCTACACCCTTTGTTCCTTAATATAAGACGTTTTCATGGTTCAATTTAAAGTACCGAAATGTCTAGTGTTTAGAAAAACAGGTAGTAGTTTTCTTGAGCACATATCTGGGAAAGCTTGCCACACTTTATTTATGTCCATACGCTAATGCAACACCGTTTGAATACTACAAATATACACTAATCCAGTGGCTAGTGCAACAGTAGAGTAGTTAGTTTATTACAGGGTACAGTACAATGGTTTTACTGAAAAAATTTCAATAAACTCTAGCACTGAAGGTTTCTATAAGAATTAACAATACAAAATGTAAAGTTAATAAGTTCCAGCATTGGTATACTAGTTGTGCATGAGCATTAAACCAAATACAAAAGTCTGAAGGTAACTAGCATTATTAACTAATGACAGTATAAAAAAATTGCAAACCATGTACCTCCAAGGTAAATATCATTTCGAACTCGGGGGGGCCTTAAAAATTGCTATCCCAATCTTGATAATCGATCAAACATAAAAACTTGACCGAACGAATCAAGCGAATAGCCGGAGGAGGAGGTGCCCACTCTTGACCTTTCCTCTTGTCTTCATAATTGTCTGTGCAGTTTAACCAAAATAAAATGACATCAGCGCCTTGGCATTTTGGTGACACTGTACAAAAAGATTAACTTATCTCATGAAAGTGAGGTATGTAATATATAAGCATTAAAAGTGCAAAAATCTGAAGGTAGTAACAAGTTTCATCGTTGGTATATTGGTTGTGCAACAACATTAGAATGCCTTAGCTAAAAAATCTTTAATACATCCACAATCAACAGCTAACCCTTAAATAATCCAGTGACATTAAATGGCATTGCTTAAATTTATCAGTGGCATTAGACTGAGAGAGGCATTAGTTAAATGTGGCATCACATTAGAAGTAGCATTGCTTGACTTGACTACTGGCGTTATACTAACAGCAAAAAAAGTGGCAATAAGAGCATGGGAGGCTCATTCGGACAGTGGGTGTACCAGTACGATGTACCTCCACGGATGCAGAGTGGTGAGGGAGGTATGGTTGCCCAGAGCAACAAATATCCAGGCAACATATGTGGATTACGTCCCGTTTTTGTTCTCTTTAGCCACGTTTTTCCTATGCGAGGAAAACAAACCGATCAACCTGGTCCTTTTCTATTGCATTGTCATGCCTTTCTACCCTTCTTCAACCAAGAGACACGAGACTCGTTCCTTAGCTACTGATTTTCCCCTTTTCAACCTAGATGCGGGTTCGATGCCTACTCTCTTGGACAGTGCAATCTCCCTTCCTTTCCTTATTCAACCCAGACATGGATTAGTCTGCATGAAGTATGGTTTCCTTTAATAGTGCAAATTATGGTTTTCGTCTGCGTGGCCAGCAGAGCAGAGGATAGCAAATTGGGAAGATGGTGGAGTGGAAAAAGATCCACATGCAATGACGTGGCAGATGGGGCAATAGAACAAGGTTATGGTTCGAAAATAGGTAGCATACCTGAGGGTCGGAGGGAAGTGGCTTCGCTCGAGGTCGTCGTCCTCTACACACACTGAGGCAGCGAGCTTGGGGACGGAGGCCATCCCGCGCGGGCGCTAGGTCTGAGAGGACGGCCTTGTCATCAGTGCGTGACCTCGCTCGCCGACGATGAGTGCTTCAATGCTGCACGTCCTTTTCTTCCCCGGCGGATCTGTGACCACCGGTGAGGAGGGAGAGAGGGGCCGTCTTTTTTAGATCTGGAGAGAGGGTGGTAGTGTGAGAAGCAAGTGGGCAGCCCTTAGCAAGAAAGCGTTGAAGCTCCAGCCTATATATCTTTTTATACTACTAGTACTGGAGGTGGAGTAGTGGTAGAGTAGTTTATATTTTCTCTGCGTACAGTACCAGTTAGTCGTGCTTCAAAACTGATCGGCACGCCATTAAAAAAATAAAGGTCGATAACTAATGCGGCACCTCGGGCCAACGCGGCCAGATCGCATTTTGCACGAGAAATTACACACCATGTTTCGTTGACATGTGGTCCCGTTCCAACATATCAGTGAGACGACGGCGAGTAGTAGGAGTATTTTCGAACGGACGTGTTGGCCGGGGCACCTCTTCGTGAACCATGGCAAACTCGCAACCATCCACCGACTCTTCGCCTTTCCCTCTCGATTTGGAACTGCTGTTGCACACTCTTCCTCTCCCTCCTCCATTTTCCTTCAACCCTTCACCCTTTCTTCTGCCATTGTTCGATCATCTTCTCCATGGAGGGAACAGGCCAGAAACGACCCCGTTATTCTTGCCCAGATCTGAAAGATGACGTGGTGGAGGAACTCATTGATCGGTGCGACATCATCACCTCAGCTAGCATGGCAGGTTCATTCAAGCCCATTCTCGACTCAACTAATAACATCATTACAAGGAACCCAAGAGTCAAGGAGTTGTTTGATCTCCCCTATCTTCTTCGCCGTGACCCTGATGACTGGCACCGGCATGACGGAGGCCTCGCCCTGTGCAAGTTGATGCCGCTTGATAATGATACGTATGATGTTAAGATGCCATCGCTTGAGGGCAAGGCTTGGGGGGCGCAAATGGAGATTGGGTTGTTTACGTTGGGTCCAACTGCGAGTGGGAACTTGTGAATGTGTACACTTGTGACCGAGTTCCACTTCCAAAAATCTTAGCAGACTGCCCAGAGGTTGAGCACACCGGTATTGTACGCACATTCAAATACGATCATGGTAACTGTCTTCTACGGAAGATAGCAATTTGTCGAGTTCCCAACCGCTCTTGGAATTACAACAACTATGAAGTTGTTGCTATCTTCAACAAGCTTGTTGCCGTCCTTGGTGGTTTGACTCGATGGATATTGCTCAAAAATCAGTTTCTGTACACGGATGAGTACTGTGATGCAATTCAATACGAGGGTCTTGTGTTTGCTGCCACCACTGGTGGCACTGTTTTTGCATGGGATCCTCATAGTTTCGGTACGTCTGTCTTCCACCATAATTATAATTGTTTCATCCACATGCATGCGGGTTAGCAAGTTTCCCTTTACTAATTAACCTTATTCTTGTGTTTCCAAGGTCCAGTGAACATCCCACCACCTATACTTGAAAAATTTTATAACCAAGGGGGAGATGACGATGGTGATGATCACGAGCATGAGGACGAGCAGCGCCCATATACTCTGTGGCACCTGGCAACTAATTCCAATGGATCACCTCTTCTTGTGTGTATACAGCCCACTGATGATGTTACTGCTAAGGAAGTAGGTGTAGTCTCCCATGGTCGCACTCTCCGGACCTATTCCAACACCCGTTGCATGGTATTTGGGATGTATACTAGTGTGCTAGCGCCAATTCCTTCTCCCTGGTACAGAATGATAGTCTTGGAGAAAACTCGCTCTTCCTTGGACAAAACTATCCGATGATGGTGAAAGGCGATCCAACTGCTATTGACACAACGTTACTAGTACCATTTATGAGAAGCAACTGTGTCTATACCTCGGACATTTGGGTGGTTCCCTACCTTGGTACTGATATAGTAGGCCGCTTCAGCCTGGATGATCAGACATGCGTTGGTCTCCAGATCGACAATGGATGGCCCGTCCTAGAGAATCACTTGTGGTTCAAAGCAAACGTTTCCAACACCGAGGAATGGTTGAGTTGAAGTTCATTTCAATGCTTGTTATTTGTTGTGTGGTGAAAAATTTAGTATTTATAATGTACCCTCGTTGTCGATGTGGGTTGATGACCTGTTGTATGTAATAAAATGATATGCCTATGATAAACTTACTAAATCTATGAATGGCTTTCGAGTCGCTTCTCTGAGTGAGTGGTGCGACAAGGCAAAAAATATTTTCCGAATACATAATTGTACGTGCATTGCAACAGGTTATCGGATGAGGCCAATCAACAATAGTAGTACACTATTTGTACTAGCTTCACATGCTTCGCGCGTCGGGCGGGTGTTTTTACTGTAGCCATATGTTAATGTGTTCGATGCACGTAACCAGCACCTCGAATCCTCGATACTAGTACTATATAGTAGGAGTAAGTAGTAGGAGTAGTAGGGTGGCATGGGCCAGAACAAGCATTCACGTCCAGGAGTACAGCACACGCCACCACCACGACATCCATATGACACCATATTATTTCTTGGAGTCCATGCTAGAGCAATCTCTTCAACCTCGTCATTTCTCTAACTTCAGCCATCGTGTGTCGGGCAAGGTGGGGGTTTGCCGATAGTCGGTTTCCTTAACTGCGGTCCCACTTGTAAGTCCAACTCCAACGCACGACCCCAAACTGACCTCCATTTTGCACGAACTCCAACGATAATTTTGACTAGAAAAGCAAGACCAAAGAAAACAAGAACCACAAGAATACATTTTACTACTCCTGTAAGTTGGATTAGTGCCTTCTCGATGCATTCATTGTTGATCTGCAGAGGCTCAATCTTGCATCCTTCTTTCTTCTTCGAGTGTAAAGAAGTAGACATTGCTTCCTCGCATCTAGTCTCATGTCTAGCTTCTATTCTAGTAGGAGTATCAACAAGTGCACTAATCTCATCCCTAGCCTCTGTGCTAGCTAAATGTGATAGAACATCTACTAAATTGCGCTCTATCAATATATGGATGTACTCTTCTTCCCAATACAAAAACATGCATCCATTCTACTCCCTTCGTTGCACAATACATGCTTTCTATTTGTCAAAATATATATGTATCTAGACATGTTTTAGTATATAGGTACATCCATTTTTGGACAAATGGAAGTCAAGTATTTTGGAACAGAGGGAGTACACAATAAATTTTTTAAGTTAGCACAACTAGTCTAATCCAAGAGCACAACCGAAGATTTGGTCGGGTTCTTCCTCCTTTTGCCGACACGTGGAACATCCAGCATCCAGGTCGTGTCATGAAAGAAAATAGAGTGGTAGTTGAAGCCACGAGATGTGCATCTTGGGTTAAACTGTAAATAGAATCTTACTACTCTTGAGTAACTCCAAAAGCGGCCACCGAAGATCTTTTTGGATTTGCTTTTCTTCACCCGCACGTCGAGGTGAAAGATGTGCAGGTTTAGTGGGTCCTCTTGCGTTTTCACTGACATGTGGGGCCGCATGTGAGCAAACAGACGATGGGCTCCGCGCGTCCGCTGGCTGGCTGAGTAGAGAAATAGAGGAGGGCTGAGCACGGGCCATAACTAGCATTCATGTCTAGCAGTACGGCACACGCCACCCACACGAGTCCCATCCGACACCAATTTTCTTGGAGTCCGTGCTACAGCCATCTCTTCTCCCTCCTGTTTTCTCAGCCATCACGTGGTGGGCGGGGTGGGGGTTTGCCGATAGTCGGTTTGCTCAACTGCGGTCCCACTTGTAAGTGAAAATGGAACACCGGACGCATTCCCGCTTGAGCGGCGTGCCGGACCAACCATGTGGGGGTGCGACGTGAACACGGCAGGCTTTTCCTTTTGAACTCGTAACTTGTAAAATTTGGTTCTGCTCCATGGCGCGACCGATAGATAGAAAATAACGATTTTGCCTAGAGTAATGAGAAGTTTGGTTCTGGCGCCATTCATGCATGGAGTACGTACGAAAATTATGAAGTTGATGTGAAAGGTAAGATAATTATTGTAGTATCATATACTATTTACAGAGGGAGTAGTACATTTTTTGTGACATGCATTGCTAGATATTGCTAGTCAAATACTAAAATCCAGATGGACGTGGTAGTACTCCTAAATCCATACGGTGGTGCTACTAGTACTAGTAGTAGTACTACCAATGTAGTAGTAGGAGTACTAGCACTGTACTACCCGTTGGTCAAATTATTACGTGCTACTCCTCACAGTGAAGTGACAAGACCCTGCGCCAGAGATGACACCTGAGTATAGGCGCCGTGTTCAGCATACCATAGTCAGCCTCACCGTCTGCATGCACTATCATCATGGCTGTAGAGCTAGCCTGCTTACAACTAGCCCTGTTTGACATAATTTCCCGTGCGTAGATGCCCGTGCATTGCACGGAACACCAAGATTGGGGGTGGACGGCTCCGGCAGCGGCCATCGCGCCAGATTTTTCCACAGCCTTCTAGATGTGGTGGGAAGGAGATAAGGCTGATTGTGAGAGACAAGGAGTTGTTTGTAGATAGGGAACAAGTGCGGGCATCTTTTTGCAAAAATGGAGAAGCTTGGTTTGTATGCGTCAGATCTAGATCCGACGGCTATTGGTGAAAGATGGGAGGCACAACATCATCACCAACTCAGGACCTGTTTGATTCGCAGGATTTTGAAAACATAGGAATAGGACACGGCAATATTACAAGTTTCAAACTGATATTACAAATGTTAGGAGTAATGCTGCACCTACGAAGAGGGAATTACTAGGAAGTTTACGTAAGAACTTTCGTTACTCTAGGTGGATGCAGCATTATCGTAGAAACTAAAATCCACCGCCCTGACAAGTCACTAATGGGAAAATAAGTTTTCGACTCTCTAGCCACTTGATGTTTCAAAAACAAATTCAGCTTCTGCGGAGACTTTGTCATTTAGGCTTAGACGCTTGCGGTGATCAGCACGCCATTCATTGTTGTGCCAGAGAACGCCAAATCTCATTACCTTGAGCACACTTGCCTTCAAAACAAAGAACCTGGCCAATTTAATCTCAGATGTGCTGCCTCGGTAGTCGATCAAATCAATTTCTGTAAGATGGAGATCAAGGCATTCGATGAGATTGTTATAGTGCAGCACATTTTTCACTTTCGGGTCTTTTTTTATCTGCAAAAGAAGAGAACATATTAGAGCAGCAGGCTGCATAAGATTGCCGTGTCATCAAGAGGTACCAATATCATTCGCTCATACGATAGGGTTGGCTGGCTAGTGATATTTTTTCACTCTCTCTCTCTCTCCCTCTCTTTCTGTTCCTCTCATTTAACAAGGAGCACGTGAAGAGCTTGGGCATTTGTTGCCTTCCACTATGTGGCCGATGCCATATTTCGCAAAAGTATGCCACATAATACGCATCAATGTCAAATCAAAAGATTTTGGCACCGCTCTCGCGATGTGAGAGAGTTGGCACCGTTGTGCACACAGACCCACATGTATAAACAAATCAATCAAACAAACTACACTAGCCTCTCACTCTCCCAAACAAGTGTTTTTTATTGCCTCAGTCCTCTCTTTCTCCCACGCAGTGTTTTTTCATTGTGTGAGTTAATTTGGCACCGGAGCAAAGTAGGTGATCCAGATTGGGGCACCAGGTGAGCAATGGAGGGGCATCGATGCCAAATGCATCACAAGTGAATTTGGCACATGTTTTGGCCTACATAACCCACTTTTGTACTCCCCCCGTCCCAAAATTCTTATCTTAAATTTGTCTAAATACGGATGTATCTAGTTACATTTTAGTGTTAGATACATCCGTATCTAAACAAATGTAAGACAAGAATTTTGGGACGGAGGGAATACTACCTCGTATTTAGTATAAAATTTTGACCATAGATTTACCTAAGAAAATGACAATGCATGTCACTAAAAATTACACCATTTGAAACTATGTTCAAATACGAATCCAACAATATAGTTCTTAGTGACATGAATTAACATTTTGTCAGTTAAATCTATGGTCAAATTTTGATACTACAAAATTGGAAGAGTAAACCAGGACGGAGGTACTACTTGCTCTTAGGGTAACCATGGAGTTACTGGAGTAGTCTAAGTTACTTTCCACTATGACTAGCCAAGGCTACTATAGTAGTACAACATAAAAACGATGCAGGTGATCACGTGAGAAAAAAATACTAAAAACATTTCTTTCGGTGCAGTGCGTAGATGCAGTTTTGAACACTACACTTGTCATCGTAATTTGGGAAAATTACGAAAAAGTTGAGCTACGTTGTGATTACCTTTTACTTACAGGAAAGAAGTTTCACCTCAATGAGTAGCTTCTCCGTGCATGGAAAGCATGTAAGGAATCCAACAACTTGATCTAGATTGGGGCCGATAGATTTTAGTGCTAAGATCTTCACTGTGCGCATGGACTGGGTCAAGCTTGTGGGAATCATTTTCTGGAAGACGGTCATAAAGACATCAAGAATAAATTTAAAAATGTGAATTTCAAGAAGACGGAGAAGAAGATGAGTGTTGTACCTGAACGATTACGGATCCAATAAAGAGTTCAGAGAATTTGGTAGACGAGTACACCAACACTGTCAATTTTGGCGCGTCAATGACCCTGATTTTTGTTGGACCTTCTAGATCCGATACAAGCAATCTCTCAAGGAAAGGCACATTCTCAATGACCATAACATGGAACAGATGGAATGATCTCTTCCCAATTGATGTCTTGTTGCGGGGCCAGCAAGACACATAAATCCATCGGAGATTCGTCGAGGCAATGTGGAGGCTAATGAACCTGTGGATCTGCTCAAGATGAAGGTACTCGAGCGTAGTACAGCTGCGAAGCAGGTGCTCCATAGCCTTCTTCGAGATGACAACGTCGAAGAGGTCGAGCTGCGTGAGTTGAGGGAGAAGAAGGGCGGGTGCGGCATTAATCTGGGGAAGATAGTAGGAGCTAAAGCTGGCGCGGCGCAACGTTGGCATGAGGTGGAGTGCGGACAGCGGCAGAGAGCGACATCGTCCAACTTCAAACCTGAGCTCCTTGAGCTGATCTAGGGTGGGGGATAAGAACCACTCGTCGAACTTGGGTTGGACCTTGCAGTTGGTACTGAACATGCGGATGTCAAGGCATCTGGCTGGCCCAGGGTGCGATGAAAGGATCTTGGAGACTGCGGCCATGCGTTTGCAATCCCCGTCGCAGAGGCAGCTGTCGACGGTGAGGTTGAGGGGGACGTAGCGCCAAAGGGGGCGCCATCACTGTGAGAGCAGGGCGGTCCGCACGGCAGATTTGGTGGGGAGGAGGCCGATGATGACGAGCAGCATGTCGTCAGGGAGGCTGCTGATGAAGTCCAGGCTCACCGGATGCGGTTTTGGCTCGAGCCGCCTCCGCTTGTTGGCTGCCTCGCCGTCCATCTCAACCGGCAGCGACGCCAGTGTACACGTGTGCTGGTGTGTGTTTATGTGTTGGGTGTGCGCGAGTGCGTCCTTCTGTGCATGCCGCCGCGCAGGGGTGAATTGTCGCGAGTGCGTCCTTCGCGCGCAAGAAGTTTGTCCTCAATGCGCCCTCAATTTACTAGCGTGCGGGGTGCTACCCTGAGTGGTTTCAACTTTGTTTACTTCACCGCGTGTCAGATGGGCCTCTAGTTTACTTATTTTCACCCACTGCCACATGGGCCAGCACATGAAGATACAGAACACGAGCTGACAAGGCAGCATGTGGATTGGTTGACCAGTCAACTAAACAATATACGGAGCTATACGCTGACACAGTGAGCGTATAATCCGTCGGTATAGGGAGTTTGAGTGAGAGGGGAGGCCCATGAGAGATAGCAGAGAGAGAGAGAGAAAGAGCTACTCCCTCCGTTCGATAATGTAGTTCCAACATTTTTTTAAGTCAAACTTTTGAAACTTTGACCAAGTTTATAAAGAAATTACTTATATCTACAATACCAAAGATAAATGATAGTATGAAGTAAGTACATGTTGTGATGAATCTAATGATCGTTCCAAATGTAAATGTTTTTTCTCCATATATACCTGGTCAAACTTTTCTGAGGTTTGACTTTTCAAAACATCCATATGCTTATGGACGTGATAGAGTCCCTAAATAGAGAGAGAGAGCGAGAGAGAGAGAGAGAGAGTGAGAGAGTGAAAAAAGTGTGTGTGCGTGTGTGAAAGAGACATGGACAACACACGATAAAAGTAGAGAAAAAGCGTGCGTGTCTTATGCAAACATATCACACATGCATCTTCGACAACGGAGGCAAGGTGAGGAGATAGTGTGTAGTTGTTTGGAACCGAGAGAGCAAGACCCCTAGCACGTGGCCAAGAGGGGTCTGACAAACGAGAGAGGTGGAGAGAGACGTACGGAGAAAATGCAGACATGGGGAGGAGAGAGTGTATGTTTGTCATAGAGAGATCCCCTGGAGATCGTGATGGGACTACATGGGTGGGAGATCGAGTAATAAGGTGTGTGCACGATAGAAGATGCCCCGAGAGATATCGAGATAGACGTATGGATGGAAGGAGACAATACATGTGTTCCTGATGGCTAGTAAGAGATAATCATACTTAGGAGGGGGGAGTGCTTGCGCCTATGATGGAGTGAGGGATTATGGTACTTAGGGGGGTGCGTGTCACATGGAGAGAACAAGGGCGGAGAGTGTTGGATGGGTCTATATGTATAGCGCGAGCGAGACATGTGTATGTGTGAACCAGGGAGATAAAGGCCAGTTTGGCTTGCGTCCTGAGCATCTTTTGCCTGGCCTGGGGTTGTGGCTGGATTTCATGCACGCTTGTTTGGTTGCTACCCTGTGAAAAAGAAAGCCCGCCTGGCCTGGGTTCCCTTGCACTTTAATTAGCCTGGCTGAACTCTAGACATTGCAAGTAGCCTGGCCCAGGCGACCAATTTCGAACTCCTGGCCGTGCCTGGTCGTGTGGCCACGAGGCTAACAACAACATCGATGGATATTAGCATTAAATAATTGATGCATGGATTGATTGATGGGACGTTGATGCTTTGCCTGGCCCAGGCATGAACCAAATGCTTCAGCACCACACAAGCCTGGCCAGGCAGAAATATTTTACATCTCACGTCCACACCAGGCAGTACCGGCCATCAAGGCATGAGGGCTAGGTCACGAACCAAACTGACCAATAAAGTTTGAGAGAGATTGAGGAGCCCCGATAAGGCTGAGTGGTGCGTCAGATAGCTGAGAGGGGGAAAGAGATATTCCATCCGCTCGATAATGCAGTGCATGTAAATTTTTTAGAAGTCAAACTTTGGAAACTTTGATCAGGTTTACGCAAATGTTATTTATATCTACAATACCAAAGATACATCATACAAAACAACATCTCATGGTGAATCTAATGGTATATGTTTGCCGTACTAGATGTAATTCTTTTTCTCCATGTACATGGTCAAACTTTGTGATGTTTGACTTTTCAATAAATCTATATGCTATGGACCGAGGAGAGTGCCTCAGTCGAGACAGATGAAGTGCGTGTGAAGGAGAATGAGTAAGTGTGCACAAAGAGTATGTGTGTGAAAGAGAAAGTGACAACAAACGATAAATTAGAGAGAGTGTGTGTTTTTTCGTTTCTTATGCAAACATATCACGCATGCATCTCCGAGATGGAAAAGCGAGGCGAGGTGATACACGAAGATAGCTAGTGTGTGATTGTTTGCAACGGAGAGAGACACCCCTGTAGCACATGTCCAATAGAGGTCTGGCCAACAAGGAACAAAGGTCGAGAGGGACACATGGATGGCATGGACGCATTGGGAGGGAGAGAGGGTGTGTTTGTGATAGAGAGATCCCGTCGAGATCGTGAGGGGACTATATGGGTGGGAGATCGAGGGAGTGCGTGCGTGATAGAAAGATGCCCCGAGAGAAATCGAGATAGACCATGCACATGTTTGTGATGGAGACTAAGATTAGCTAGTCATATACATATAGGGGGGACTGCGTGTGCCTACAATTGAGTGAGAGACCATCATACTTGGCTAGCTGGGCATGAGATTGTGTGTGTGCGCGTGTGAGATGGAGAGAGAACGAGGGGGGAGATAGAGTTTTAGATGGGCCTATCAAGTGCGAGTGAGATATGCATGTGTATGTGTGACCCAGGTGGATGGAGATTTTGAGAGAGGGGGCAAAGAGCTCCGAGACGACATAGTGGTGCATGAGAGAGTTACGGGCAAAGAGCCAAGGAATTTGTGTGCGTACGATGAGTGCACCCAAGATATCTAGCTTGGACTAGCTAGAGTATCATACATAGTGTGCGAGAGAGACCTATAGATGGTGTATATATGCATGCGAACTAGAAAGACCCCCCCCCCACACACACACACACAGAGAGAGATGGAGAGAAAGGGAGAGGGACCAACAAGGTTTTTGTGTCAGATGCATGCGACAGAATTGAAGATTGTCGGAGAGAGAGAGAGAGAGAGAGAGAGAGAGAGAGAGAACAGGAGTCCGGGAGAGGGGGGTCGCGTTTTATGCATCAAAGACTGATATAAACCATGTTTCGATATAAACTTGCATTCAAATATTTAAATTGGAGAACATGTTGTCTGCAATCCACACATGAACGGATATATGCATATATCAAACAAGTTCATTAATTTGACTTTCAACATGTTCATGGAGTACTATAATACTGTACAACATGCTATTCGATTGAGGTGTTCAATTTTGGATTTAGTTCACTATTTTGACCTACTGAATGAGCTATTTCATTGAATCGAGATATTTCATTTTGGGTTTGATTCGCGTTTTTTAGTGGGTCAATTATTTGTCATATAGTAAATCGCTAGCAACAAGCATGTAAAAACACATTACTCCCGAGCATCATCTCTCCATCTAAAAAAGAAGTGGCAAGCTAATATTTCAAAATTTGATCCGAATCGACTTGGTAAGGTAGACGTGGATGCTCTTTCTCCCAAAATTTGAACGAACCGTTAAACATCCTCTCTGCTCGGTGGAATTCGCCCGAGCAAATAAATGGGAGACGCGAAATTACCGTCCTATGTGGGACACGCATCAATTGGCCCATTGTACATCGAGGGTAGGTTCGTAACTTCATCCAAGCGCGCCTTCTCCTCGGCCGAAATGACATGTGCCGAATAATTCATAAACCATGGTCGGCAAAACACGCTCTCCTCACCCGAAATAGCTCATGCCCACTATTTCAAAACACGCTCTCCTCGCCCGAAATTGCTCGCGCCCACTATAGTTCAAAACACGCCCTCCTCGCCCGAAATCGCTCCCGCCCACTATTTGGGGAGAAGAAAAGTTACTCTACTATCCCCGACCCTCAGTACATAGACCCAAGCCGAGAAGCCTATAGGCAAGGGTAGAACTGTAACTCTCCCTCACATTTCAGACAAATGCATCCGTAAGACATGGTTCCA